>NC_056726.1:736982525-737212525 GCF_019279795.1 Protopterus annectens | reverse complement strand
ATATGTCATACAGTATTAAATTAAGTGTCAGAACAGGTTTTACAGAATAATAACAGGGGGTATGGCCAAGATGCTAACTGAAAGCAACAATTGGTGAAAGCTCTATGACCAAAAACTTTTCTTTGACAGAAAATATAATCAAAAAATTAAAATCTCAAGACACTTGCTAGCAAATTTTATTAACTATTAGTCAGAGAAATTATATATAGCTTCATGTTCTTCAAAAGCTGTAATTTTCCTGTCATAATTTCAACTGCTTGGTTAAGAGAGAAGAGACTTTAACATGAGCCCCTCAAGAAATGGCACTTAGGATTCTTCTGTTAAAACAGGCATCCAGTCACTAATACACAGTATGCAGCATTTACTACATAAAGTAGACAAACTGGATTCTGAAATAGAAAGTTCAAAGAAGAGACCTGAAAGAAGATGGAACATTTAGAAATTCTTAAGAAACAACAAAGTACACAAATCAGTAGTATGGAAGAAGCTTTAAATGATTATGAAGGGAAAACAACTGAAACTGAGTCTTAAACTGCATTTCTTTTAAAACAAAATAACTGGCTCATAGATGATGTTGATAATTTAGAAAAAAATCTGAGATGAAATAACATTAGAATTTATGGTACAGCTGAAAGTATGAGGGAGACAATATAAGAAACTTCATAAGAATCAGTCTACATAAAACATTAAATTAACCTGAAACTTTATTTTTGGAACTGAAAGGGAACATATATCCCTGAGTGCACATTCAAAGGAGGAAAACTCACTACTATGTTGAATTACAGTTAAATTTATGTTTAGCTCAGAAAAAGATCAAATATTAAAAACAGCATGGCCCAGCACACCTATTAAAATAGGTGAATATGTAGTCAGATTTGACAATGATTATTGCAATAAAGTAAAGAGTAAAAGAAAATCCTGCTTACCACTGATCAAGGATCTTAAAAATACAATATTAAAGCTACTTTGGTGTTTCCTGCAAAGATCAAATTATTTTATCAGAAGGAACTGAAATTTTTGACACCCTGGAGGAGTCATCCTTAATAATCCAAAATCCTTAATAATACTGAAGAAATGGATTGAAACAGTATATCCCTCAAGAGACAGACTGAGATGAATTATTGGAAAACTGCTTCTAAAATTTAAAACCAAAATAAAGAAAACCATAAAAAACAAGTTACTTTTATTCTCTGATTGCAGAACTTTTATTTTCTGAAATAATAGATTTACTCTTTCAGTAACAGGTCTGTTTTGGACTTGAAGTTTCGGAACATATGTACGTTTGTATTCATATTTTAAGCTAAAGCATTTTTCATGATAAGGAATACCAATTATTTTTACTGCTTTAACATATTTACAGTGAAATACTTAATACATTTAATTTAACTAAACTTATAATTGTATTTCTAAATTTTAAACAAATACTTCCTGTAAGAGATTGTCATTAAAGTATAAGCAATATAATTGTTAACTTTAAGACTATATAAGTTAAGAATTGTATTTGTTTAACATTGCTTAGTATGTCCATTGCCAGGTTAACTGGATATCAGATCGAAGTACTGTGTTAATTAGAAGTGTTAAAGTGCTGGTGATTTTGTTGTCTTTGTTCCTGTGTAACACATTGCCTTCACAGATCACCTTCACAGATCATTTATGAAACAAGTGACACTTAAAAAAAGATTGAGAACAGAAGAATGTCCACTTGTGTGAAGGTGCTTAATTCTTGCTTGCCAGGCTTCCCACCTGCTTCTTCAACTATTTTGAAAAAAATCTAGGTCAAAATTGATCAATGATGTCTGTGAAAACAGAAAGGAACTTAAGTGCATATATCACAAATCTACTCAAAATAAACATCTTGTTTTTTCTTAGAAGTGAAGAATTGGCAAAACAAATGCTATATTACTGTTTTATATTGAGCTAATGTGCTTGCATTTTGCTGAATGTTAATTGCTTATGCTGCAGTGTTATTAACATTATCTGTACATATTAATGGAAAGAAGTAAAGTTACATGTTAGCTATTGTTTAGAACAGTTTGAAAGAATTAAGAAGAATGAAAAACTTACATAGGAAATTAGCAGCTACTGCATGCTGTAAATTGTTATTTTCACATGCTGTAATCGAAATCTAATGTCAGGATATAAAGTTTAGCCAAGAATAGCAGTTCATATTGGCTAAAAAGATACATTCAAATTAAACCAACAATAATTCCTTTATATGTAGTCCAGATTGTTTGTAAAACTAGAATTAATAAGAAGGGTAAGCATCTTATGAATAATATGCAAATGCACAAAGAATGAAATAAAATAGCAGTATCAGTAAGTTAAGAACTGTATGCACATACTGTAATCTCTAATAGATAGCTGATAATTAAATAGCTATTTTATGGAAGATTTTAGAAATACAAGTTATATAGAATAAGGTTGTATATTATTTGGTAAATAAGACAGCAAAATACATTTAAATAATAAACTGCTTATAAAAAAAGAAATGTATTTCATATACCTGCATATGACAGAAATGTGATTCTACAAGATTTCATATAATTTACAAAGAAAATCATATAAAAATATTTGACAATATCCTGAAAGCTGAAATTTGAAACTTAGTCATGTGAAGTCTGACACTATTTGCATATTGTATGTTATTACATTTGCTAATATTACCTGAAATAAGTTATTTCATAAGTCAGAGCTGAAATCTGATTGTTATATTCCTGAATCAGTTCATCCATTTTGATAGAAAGTAAAACAGGTTTTAGTATGTTTGAACCTGGGAAGGAAGAATGGAGTTTGAATTGAGCACATTGTAAGGTCTGAGTACAATATAGACTGCAACTGTTTGTTTTTTCTTCTTCATAGAAATATCAGGACATTTTCTTTGACCTCAGTAATGTTCTTATTTTTATGAATTAGTTTAATAAGCTAAAGGATTTTCAGATATTTTGATATTTACCGTGTTAAGAGTATTACACAATTTTAAGATATATACAGCTGTATCTTAAAATTAATTCAAAGTTTTGTTAGAGCTATACAATATGTGTATATCTTTTAGCATGATAAATGTCCACGTACATTGATTCTCCCTTTGTGTAATACTTTAGTGTGATAAGATGACCTGCCACAAGTTTATACATATCGTTATCTTTTCAGGTCCTATTTTTTCTGCTTATTTATTTAGAGATTTAGTTATACTAATGTTAAATGAGTAAATAATTTAGGAATATTTAATAGATAATTTACACTACTATTAGCTAAATGGGTATATAGTAAAGTATTTTTGGATTTTTTAATATTTATGATAGAAGAGATTATTAAACTTTTATAATTTAATATTTATGATAAATGGATGAGGATTATTAAGCTTTTATACAGCAATGGGGCAATACTTTTAAATGGCAAAAATATAACTAAATTAATAGGCTTTTATCATTTTAACTTATATATAATATTATATTAATTATTGTAAGTCACTATAGCCTTTGACTTGTTTTTTGATGATTGTTTTAGGTATTGGTAGGTAGAGAGATAGCATAGTACTTTTTCCACTCTATAGCAAACAAAGAACTTTGGTATCCATGCTAGGTTATGTTTTATTATCACAGGATCACATGAGGTTATTAGGCTATGGCCCTGAGGCCTCTATAAGCCAAGAGAAAGTTAAGCTCATATTTAGACAAATCAACACCCAGTGCCCCTATCCAGCAGGGACATGGGTGGAATCCCAGGGGTATATTTTCCGTTTCCCATCCAGTTATCCAGGTTGCAGTTAAAAAGGAGTAAAGAAGTACTCTGCTTGATGTGGAGAGGGAGTCTATTCCATAGATGAGGGAGTCTCTGGGAAACAAATCTGTCCCGCCAACAAGTCTTGTTGATGTCACAGACCAGGTTGAGGCCATGCATGTGGGTTACTTGAGTGGAGCTTGACTTGCAGATATGCAGCAGTCCCATCAAGGTGGGGTCCATGAATGCCTTGTATGCCAGACAGAGGTCACCTCTGAAAAGTCTTTATGAAACTGAGTAGAGGGATAGGGCTTTTAGCATATCTGTATATAGTAGATGTTTGAGGCCCTGGATTCTCCTGGTGAAGAACCTCTGTGGTATCTCCAGCTGCTGCATGTGATTTGAGAGGTACATGCCAAAAGGCGCATTGTACTCAATAATGGGCCTTATAAGGGAAGAATAAAGGAACCTTATGGCCTTCTTGTCCCTGGACAAGATACCCTTACTTATGAGGTGGGCCATGTAGAAGGCTTTCTGTAACATGGAAGCAACATGGTGGTCAAAATTCAGGTTGCTATCAACCTGGGTGCCCAAATCCCTCATGACTGAATGAGTGCTTAGGACATTGTTATTAATGTGCTAATTTGTGAGGGTGTCACTCTCCCAAAGGGGATGATGATGCATTTTTTGGTATTCAGCTTAAGGCCATGTTTCTGGCACCAGTCATTTGTCTGAAGGAAACCCTCTTAGAAGATGTACATATCACTAGGGAAGTTGATGATAGCAACCAGCTTACAGTCATCTGCAAACTTGGTCAGCCATAGCCACTGGTTTTGGCCTGCACCTTGGAAAAGTATATCCCAAATAACAGAGGTCCCAAGACTGAACCCTGGCGTACGCTGCTTGTTATGGCATCTACTACTTGAGGTGGCTTCCCCTATTTTGACTACCTGGGTTCTATCTGTGAGCCATTTTGCTACCCATCTGGTAACATAAAGATTGATGCCTAGTTGAAAGAGTTTATCTATTGTGCCGGAGTGGAGAACAGAATCAAAGGCTTTTGCTAGGTCAAGGTAGGCAGTGTGCACCATATTCCCCTCATCCATGGCTTTGGTGACTGTCTCAAAGAAGTCAACCAAATTTAGCAGACATGATCTCACCATGATGAAGCCAAACTGTGTATAGATCAAGTGTTTGGAGGTTGCCAATTTCCTTGTTAATGAGTTCCATGATAATCTGTTTCATGGCCTTGTAGATCAGACTTGTTAGGCTGTTGGGTCCATAATTTCCCGGATCAGTGGATGCTCCACCTTTGTGTAAAGGGATGACAATGACTGTCTTCCACTCAGCTGGGATGAAGCCAGTACTCAGGTTTTGGTTGAATAGGGTGCCTAATGGTGCTGCAAGTTCCTGCCTGAGTTCACGTAGGATGCAGCCTGGGATGTTATTGCGTCCCATGGATGCTGTATTTTTTGCCTTTGAGAGAACAGTGATGAGCTGTTCTGTAGATATAATGGGAAGGGTGCAGGTACTGGGGATGTCCTGATTTACTGATGGGCGGAAAGATGGGTAAAGTTTTCACTGAATCTTTCAGCCAGCAAGTTTCCTATCTCTACAGCATTTGTATATGTGGTGTCCTTGACCATCAGTTCTGAACAGATCTCGGTGCTTCCTTTAGGGTTGCAGACATATGTGAAGAAGGCCTTATGATTGTCTCTAGTAGATGTGGACAATTCGGACCCGAAGTTTGCTTTAGAGGTTTTCACTATTGCTCTTATTTGCTTGTTCAGGCTAAGAAGACACTGCTTCCAATTGGACACCTGCTCCTTCTTAGTCTTGGACAGCAATGTTTTCCTTTTGTTATAGAGTTTATTTATTGCAGATGTCCACCAGACAGGTTTACTCTTCCTTGCGGAGGACGATTTAGTCCTGTCTGGTATCCCTGATTCCATGTATCTATATAAATGCATGTATTGTGCTTTGGTGTAGTTTTGGATACTGGTGCCAGTTCCTACAGAGGGGGAGGGGCTGTGAAGCTGTTTATACATCCCTCAGGAGGCTGTAATCAGCTTTGGAGAAGTTTTTATGTTTGATCCTAGCTAGAGAGGGGTTGGGGGAGATGGTGACTTTGAAAGTGACCGCTTTATGGTCGGATCTTACCAGGGAGTATGGTACTATAAGGATGCTGCAGTGATTAGTCATGTTGGTTAATACCAAGTGCAAGATATTATTACCCCTTGTGAGGGTATTGACTAGTTGTTCCAAGGCATTTTCATTGACAAAATCAAGGAATCTCTGGGCATTTTTGTTCTGGCATGAGTAGTTCTTTCAGTCTATGTTTGGGAAGTTAAAGTTACCCAGAATCAGGGTAAAGGGTTGAATCTTGATAGATTCAAACAGGTCCAAATAAGTGGATTGGGCATCTTGAGCCAGATTTTGGGGCTTGTAGCTAGTTATGATTTGAATAGGGGTCTTGTCAATGGTTAACTGCACCTGGAGTGTCTCCTGTGCATCATACTGTTTGATCAGCCTGGAGGTGTGTATGTCTTTAGTGTATATTGAAACTCCACCTCCTTTGACTTTACTACACATAGCTTGGGGTCTGAATATATGATAGAATGAGTAACCAGGTAAGGTTGGGGTGCTCTCTGCAGCTTTGAACCAGGTTTCTGTGATTGCATAGATGTCAGCATTTTCCAAGGTTAGGAATGCTTGCCGTTTCATGTTTAGACTCATAGCATTTACCAACATGAACTTTAATTTGTGTTTTGTTGAACTTTTTATGTTGGTAGTTTTAACCTCATCATTTTTCCTAAAAAAGGCACTATAGGGGAGGCAAGAGCTTTTGCCAGAAGCCTGAAACCCAGGTGAGACAGATGCAGGCCATATCTGGCAAAGCATCGTGGTCTGTTGATCATATCTTCCCAGGCTGTCAGAAACTGGATCCCCCTGGAATAACACCAGAAACTAAGCCAATTGTTAAAGTCAATCATTTCTGTTTGTATTGAGGCATTATTCTGAGTGATGGCAGAATGCTGCTTAAGGCTAGGGCATACCTGCCTGGGACACATAATCAGTGAGCTCAATCATGTCCCCCTTCATATAGTCCAGAGAGGTATATCTCAAGTCATTCACACCAACATGGACTATGACAGAGTCATAACAGTACCTGCTGTTGAGAGACTTGAGTGCGTGTGTGATATGGTGGATTCTGGCACCTGACAGACAACTAACCATGATTTTCTCCTTATCCAGCCTGGTGAGAGGCACATCTGTGTGTCTCACAATGGAGTCTCCTATGATCAATATGTTGGCTTTATGGTGAATCCTTAGTAGTTGTGAGGCACAGGTGTGTGGACTATGCATGGTATGTTTTATGGAGGTATGTGGAGATCGAGTGTGCTTTTGCCTCGTAGGTCTCCTTTGTTTGGGTATGTTTATGTGGAGGATCTCCGCATATGTAGGTGTGTGTTGTGTAGGTGTGGGTGGTGTTTGAGGTGTAGTAATTGTGTTAACAACCTTTTCAGTGCCAGATATACTGGCTTGAGGGGGAGAGAGCTTGGACTCTAGGTTCCTAATGTAATTGCATCTCTCACAAATTGTGTTTCTAAGTGGTAGTAGTAGATGGTTGTCTGTGTACATGAGACAGTTGCTACACTGTCTCAGGATGCCCATATCAACCAGACTGGCAGGAGAAACTGTAGGAAATTGTCCATCCATATCTGTCAGAATCTGAGGGAGAAAGGCCAGGGAGAACTAAGGGGTGGGCCTAAAGCCTAAGTGCTTAAACCAAAACTAAGAGCTTACAATAACACTTAAGAATTACATTTAACAATTTAGACAGACTATAAACAAGCAGTAATAAATGCAACAGAAAGGATGCAGTTGAACACTTTAGAGAACAGGCAGCAGGTAGCAGCAAAAATCAAAGCAAGATAAAGTAACAGAGCAGTAGGAAGAAACACAAATTAGAAAAATATAAGCAGCTGAATAAAGTGTCTTTTTTTAATAAAGTAAAAAGGGAGAGAGCAGGAAAAGAAGATAATTCCAGGTTTAAAGGACTAAGGGGTTTGGCATTCCCAAATGATATCTGTATTAGGTAGAATGAGTTAAGGAGATGGGACTGGGAGGAGTGTCCCAGATCAAATTTACAGTAGGAGTGGGCAACTGCAAAAGCCACCAACTTTAAGACTAGAACAGGAATAGGGTGGGAGAAAACCAGTTTTAGCACAGATTAGAAAACTAGGCCAACAAATGTATAAATAATTCAGTCAAGCAAAAATTAAGATAGTGCATAACTCTGAACAGTTAAAGTGCCGAAAAATATACTTATATATTTCCAGATTGAGAAGCACTCTCAGTCAGAACATAAGGAGATTCTAGTTTTATATATATATACATACATATATATATATATATATATATATATATATATATATATATATATATATATATATATATACACACACACACAGTTACAGTTGTAGAATTGTTTTTGTTTTGTTTTTTTAATTATAAATGTTAGTAGTTTAGTTTGCAGAAAGGAAGAAAGAGAAAAAATGTGTACGGGTAATATGGTGGCTAAATTAATCATATTATCTTTTAAAATAAATCACAACATGGATGGTTTTAATCTATTGTCAATTAATGTAAATGGATTAAATAATGGCAATAGAAGGAAATGATTAATGAGATATCTAAAATTAAACAGACATATTCTTGCATGACACTCTGTTGATAAATAAAGATATAAAATATTTAAACAACGTGGGTTATGAAATGTTATCATCTACTTCTTTTAACTAAAAGAGAGGAACTGCTAAATTTCAGAGAAAGTCTACTGTAATGATAGTATGTTTAAAGATGCATATGAATGTATTTGGGAAGGAAAAGAACTACAATATTTAGGAATAAAAATCAATCAAGATATGAGTAAGATTATTAATAATACTTTAAAAAAATAAATGAAGAAATGTTGCTTCTTATTTAAAAATGAAATGTGTGTTACTTTTGAGGATAGGTTAGTGCTTATTAAAATAATTATATTACCCAAGATTATCTATATATATATATATATATATATATATATATATATATATATATATTTCATTCAATAGCTTTAATACTTTAAAAGAACATGGAAAATTTTAACTTCATTTTTATGGTATCCAAAACAGCAGAGAACTGCTAGTAGAAATCATATACAATTATGGGAGTGTGGTGGTATTAGCTTCACATATTTAGAATCTTTATCTATTGCTGCAAATTTTAACTGTATTATATAATGGATAAACTCAACTTACAATAGTCAGTGGAACATCAGATTATCTAAATTCTTATAAGATTATCAAATATAATAAATTAGAAATATGTAACAATCCTTTTATTTGGTTAATAAAACTTAACTTTTAATTTCAATCTCTAGACTTGGCATATATGAAATCAATTATTAAAACAGTTAAGAAGCATGTTTTTAAAACTCCATAAATATCAGAATGGAAATTTGTTCTACTTTCCCTATTGCAAATACTCTATATTTAAGGAAAGTCAATAATAAATAATGTGTGATCACTCATTCCAATAAATATGTTATGTACACATTTACAATCATCTGAGAATGCCCAGCTGTATGAATTGTTTATTACTGGGTATGAAATGTGAAATGGTTAAATGTACATTATTTGATTACTACTGCAAAGCTGTGTCTGTAGCAAAGAGAGATAATACAACTGTGTTGTGTAAGTGCAGTACTCTGATGGCTCAAATCCAAAGCTGTACAATTGCCTAACTTATGTTTCCCTTTTTTATTCTTTTTTATTATTTTTATTTATTTTTTTTCCGTATGCATGGCATGTGGCATATTGCAAATATGGTTAGCTGCATAAAACTGAAAATTCAGTCGGTCACCTTCTAGAGTGCAAACATGGTATAGAAGGTGACTAGAGTGCAAACATGCTTAGTGATGATGTACAGCCATCAGCACTCTGGACAGTACTGACTGTGGAAAACACACCTCCTGTCTAGTTTTCACTGTGGCATCAGGTGTAAGTGCAGTAAGTTCATGGTCAAAATACACATAAGCTAGTGTTTAAATCCAGCATGCTCCACATTTTATTAAGGGTATCCCACTGTGATTTTTCATAAAACTTCAATTATAAAGGTAATACTAAATATTATGTATGGCAGGCTTATTAATAGAAAGGTATAATTACTGCTTGCATACACATTCTTTTGTAGGTATCACGTGTTATGTGTGCAACTGTTTTAACATGACAATGATGATTATGTAATAAAAAAATGCAGTTGCATATCCCTGATGGACACAGTAGTTTACTGACAATAATCTACACTCCTCCCATAAACCAATTAAAACTGTAAAATAGAATGTGTTTTTAGGTATGTTTCATAGCTCCAAACTCTATGAATAAAGTTATGCATATCTATCCATTTCCAGTATATTGTCAGACAGTAGTTCTGCATCAAACCTGAGAATGCATAAGCCAGGACCTTTTAATACCACACACATACAGACCTAATTGAAGTATAGCACCAGCCACTTTTTAAGCTGTATATCTGTAATGATTGATAACCATGCCCTTTGTGGCAGTGAGAAATAATCACCTGTGTGGAAATCTCTTTTACATAGGTTTGAATCCCCACATTGTACAAATTAATTTTAATAGTGTGTAAGTCCCCACCAAATGTGTGCCAAATTATCCCATTGATGACTCCAAAGTCATGGCTTAAAACCCAGCATTTCAGTGTTGACCAGTGGACAAAGTGTAACCAAGTGTAGCAGAACACATGTAATAAATCAATGTCAAATCTCACATCAAAATTGCTGTTTCATAAACTCCACTCCTCTTTGGCAATGTTTCTCTTTGTTTACCATCACCCAAACATGCATAGTTGTGCTTGTTTGTGCACTTGTCATAAGACATGATATCACAAATTGGCAGGAAAACATTACAACTGTTGTTGGTGGACCTTTGCAGACACTGAAGAAGAAGGGAAGGATGATGCCAAATATAGGTCTTAGAGTTGGGGTGGGGAGGAGTCAGAAATATTTGTTGCACTCCTTATGAAGTGCTACAGGCATAGGGTGCTGCAGCAGGACTATACTGGGTCTCATTTCAAGGCTGAGGCTTGAAACTACCTGGTTAAGGATGTTTGTAGTGTGACTGACATATCATGCACTGGGGCACAAAGTAGGCACCACTACAGGGGTCTATGTTTACCAATTGAATGGAAAGTTCATCGAATGTCAGTTCTTCGGACATAGACCATCGAATGTTGCATTCCCCAAAAGGCCAAATTATCATATGAAATTTCATCAAATGCTCATAGCTAGCCAACATCAAGGGAATGGAACAGAGGATGCACATACTGGTAAGTAAGGATAAGGAAACATGCTCCCCCAGGTAGTGCAATCACAGAGTTGATATATATAATTAGCGGTGGGCGAAGACACAGCCCTCACATAAGATGGGTGGGGGGTGCAGCCCCCTACATAAGCAGGGTCCATTGTTCAATGAATCGCCCTGTTTTGGGGGGCTTCTCCCCCCACATCCCTGCTAATTATATATACCAACTCCAAGATCGCACTATAGTGGGGAAAGGGCAGGTTTCCATATCCCTACTTACCAGTAAGTACATCCTCCATTCTCTTCCCTTGATGTTGGCCAACTATGATCATTCAATGAACTGTTGTATGATCATTTGGCCTTTCAGAGAATGTCTGTTTAGATGGTCTATGTCTGATGAAAAGACATTCAATGAATGTTCCATTTGATCGGTAAACATAGACCCCCACTACAGTGACCTAAAGAGGCACAAGTAGGCACAACACAACCAGTGGCTGGATGAGTTTAGAAGTGCTTACACCCCCAGTTGTGTAAGTATACGGATCAAGCAATTTTAAATGATATGGAACACTGTAGATCGTGAGCAATAGTATGCATATTACTTTCATGTCTCTTCTTTCATTTTCTATTTTACAGCTGCAGAAGAAATCTTGGTGAACAGGGAGGCACATACTGAGAGGTTGGAGGTACTCTAAGAGACAAGGGGTACCTATGCAGTACAACTGACCATGATTGTAATGAATATATTATGATTCCATAGATCAGAATCAAGTTCAGCATGCATATCTTAACTGTAACAGCAAATGTGTATGCCTTCATCTGTAGCTCTTGGTAAATGCATTACAAAAGTGTAATAGTGTATGCAGATTATGTGAGCTCAATTCCCACAAGTAATCTATAGACTGACATTCAACAAGTACCATTTTTACTTTTAAAATGTGGCAATACTGGCTTTAATGCCAAATTGTTAAATTAATCTGCACTATCTTTAAAAGCATACATGGAATATGTGCACATTCCAAGGATTCCTTGTAACAATTCAGTCATTTTTTTGGATTATGAAAGCTCTGTCGATAGTATAATAATAAAAGGAAACTTGTTGTAATAAAGCATGAATGTGAAATATCATAGTTCTAATCATTTTCTTCTTTATCTCACCCCACCCTTTATCTCACTTTTTTTTCTTGTGAGTTACCTGTAATCACACTGGTCTGATGTCATACCTTTCTGATAATAAATCAAATGCTTTTCTGTATAGAGAAGTCAACTGCTGCTGCTCAGCCTACCAACCGTCCACTAGTTGCTACACCAACACCCAGCACCTCTGGGACACAACCTGGCAGTCCTGTATCCACAGCCTCTGCACTACCTAGCCGATTCACATCAGGTAGCATTGTCCTGGCTGTTGATGCAGTTGTGCCCTCCTTGAGTATTGGTGGAGGTGGTGATTATGTTACCCACCAGAATCTGTCAGGGATGATACATGATCTAATAGAGATGGACCACATCAGCCACCTGGAGAGGTTGATCATTAAAATAGAAAAGAAACTCCCATGTTAAGCAGTCTAAGAGGGAACTGAAGAAAGGGACAGAGATGACAGTTGTCATGGTATCCCTTAACCTTTTGTGTCCATCATCGTCCCTGTGTTTGTCTTATTTGTCCTGTTTGTCTGCATCTAGTTCCTCACCTACCCTACCCACCTGACCCTCGCATTCCTATGTCTTCTCTCCAATATTCCTCTTTTTGAAAGCCAAAAGTAAAAAAATGTGTACCTCTCCCTCAAAAAATAAATAAACAAATAAATAAATAATTGTCTCATATAACTTTCCACTTTCCATATGTGTCTTCTTGACACAATTTATTTGGTCCAATTTGCTATACAACATCATTGCCTTGTTGTCAGTCATCTGTGCTGTGCTAACAGTCCAAATTCATCAAATTTTCTCTACATTTACTGTGCTGAAAAAGTGGAGATCTTTGGTTCTTTCTAATTCCCTCTTACAAATTCCGTTATTGCTTCCTCTTTGTTTTTCCCCCTGCCCCCCCCCCCATTTCACCACTTTCTTATATCACCTATTTTCACAATTTTTAATCTAGTCAAAAGATAGAATCACATACCACAGATATGGCTAGAAATGACCCTTAAAAAAACTTTGCTTTTTGTCCTTTGCATTTGCATAGCTTGGCATCATGCACCGATATTGAGCAATTAGTGAATTGCTGTTCATGTCCTATTGCAAAACCTGGTGAGCTTTTGCAATTGGTTGCACTAGTCTGTTTTTCTCTGCACAGTGATGTGAAAATCTTTTGCACTATAGGAAGTCAGAGTTAAAGCTGAGTAAAGCCACTACTTTAAAACATTTACTCTGACAGTTCTGTACACTGCTGGATGCAACAAAGTGTAACTTCCCATGCAGAGTGTTGACATAAATCACGTGACTGAAGATTTTTTTTTTTTTTTTTTGCAAATACATCAAGAATTCAATTCCAGATGCCTCTCATATAATTTCTTACTGTGATGTTATATGTCTCTGATATATTTAATTACCTATGTCTTAGCATTTGCCACAGTTCTGAGTTCTCATCATGGAGCTATATTGGATATTGACCAAAACAAATGA
This sequence comes from Protopterus annectens, assembly GCF_019279795.1. Classification (NCBI taxonomy): domain Eukaryota; kingdom Metazoa; phylum Chordata; order Ceratodontiformes; family Protopteridae; genus Protopterus; species Protopterus annectens. Next base: position 737,198,819 of record NC_056726.1, on the reverse strand, counting down.
TTTGCAATGACATTCAGCCCCACAACTATGACATATTTATGCCACCTTGTTCTGCGTGCCATAAGCCTGTTGTCTCTCTACTAACCCTTCATTACCCCATGTCAGTTACTTCATTCTGATGAGCATGGCAGCTTAATATTTAAAACAGACCAAAAACATGTCCTTGAATTTTACATTACATCAAACATTGTTATGTGTATGCCCATCTCTCCTAGTATGCACCCTTTCACTCCCATCCCTCATAGGTTCATATGTTCATAGGTGGTTACTGGGCTATTGACCTGCTGGTCTTCATAAGCCTAATCATGAGTACCCAACATAATATTACAGAAACAAAATATAAAGGATCTTGCCTACACTCGAGATCTTAGTTTGCAGCAACTGCCCATATCTAGGAGGGTCATAGGTGAAATCACCAGCAGAAATTTACAGTTTCCCATCCAGTCATCCAGGCTGCTCTAAAACAGGGTCATAGAGAGGCTTTGTTTGTTGTGAACTCGTAGCCTATTCCAGAGGAGTGGCAGTAGAGGATGACCCTTGTCCCATTTGACTTGCGGATGTGCTGCATTACATTAGGTTTCGATCTGATATTGGTCTGTTGGCCAGGCACAAGTCTCCTCTAAGCAGTCTGCACACTGCTGTGTACAGAGACAGCAACTTCATTCTGTCAATATATAACATGTGCTGGAGACCTTGAATTTTCTTGGTTAGAAATCTTTGAGGTTGATAAGGTACATACCAAAGGGAGCATTGTACTCAATTATTGGCCTGAAGAGTATTGAGTACAGGGATGTTATGACCTGTTTTGCTCTTGAGGAAATGTCTTTGCTAATGAGGTGTGCAATATAGAATGCCTTCCCTACCACAGTAGACACATGGTGGTCAAAGTTTAGGCTACAGTCAAATTGCATTCTCAAGTCTCTCACTACTGCGTTATTGCTTAGTGTATTATTATTTATATTATAGTCTGCAGGGATATTGTTTTTACAGAAGGGGATGATAATACATTTTTAGCACTCAGTTTGAATGCATGGCTTTGGCATCAAAACCCTCTTGAAGTATATTGACATAATTTGGGGGTTGAATGATTGCATCTAATTTGCAACCATCAGCAAACTTAGTCACAGTCCCTATGTTTTGGGCTGAACTTTTGAGAAGTATATTCCAAACAATAGGTGGTCCTGCACTAACTCCTGTGGGGTTCCACTAGTGACAGGTCTGCTGGTTGAGGTAAAGTTCCCAACTTTGACTGACTGTGATCTGTCGGTGAGCCAATTAGCAACCCATCTGATGATATAAGAGTTGATATTTTACTGAGAGAGTTTATCAATGATGCCCGAATGTAGGATTGATTCAAAGGCCTTGGTTACATAAAAGTAGGCTGCATGCAGATTTGCCTTTGTCTATAGCTCTTTGTGATGTTTTTGAAGAAGTCCACCAGGTTTAACAGGCATGACCTGCCTTTGATAAAACCCAAACTGTGTTGGATCAAGGGTTTGGAGGTCACTTATATCCTTATTTATAAGGTCCATGATGATTTGTTCCATGGCCTTAAAGATAAGGGTGGTTAAACATATGGGTCTGTAGTTCCCAGGAATTGTTGCTGTACCCCTTTTTGAAGGGGGATGATGGTTGCTGTTTTCCATTCAGCAGGAACAAACCAGTACTTGGGTTGTGGTTTAGGAGAGTACTTAATGGAGTTGCTAACTGATGTTTTCAACCATTTAAAAGGCAACTTGGGATGCCATCTAGTCCCACAGAGGCTGTGCTTTTGGCCTTGGAGAGTGCATTAATAGCTTGCTCTTTGGAGATGCAAGGTGGGGTTGATGCAGTGGGAAAGCTTTGTGGAATGTTTGGAGAAGACAGGGGTGAAATTTTCACCCACCCTGTCGGCTAATAGGTTAGCTATTTTTGCAAGAACAGAGTGTGTGATGCCATGCACAGATAGTTCAACACACGTCTGGGTCTTACCTTTTAGGTTGTGGATATAGCTAAAGAATGCCTTATAGTTATCCTTAGCTATGGTTGCTCATTTTTTTTCCCGAAGTTGTCTTTAGCGGATTTTACAAGCTGTCTTCTTTGTTTGTTCATGCAGAGGAAGGTGTTCTTTCAGTGTTGGGACCTCTCTTTACCAAGGAGGCTTGTTTTTTCTTAAGGATCTTGTTTTGACCCTATCAGGTACAGTTGTGTCAATACATTTGTGTAAGTGTTTGTACAGGGCATTTGTGTATACCTTAGTATAGTTGTCAATACCATTTGTGGGAACAGGAGCTTGGAAATTATTTATGCTTTCCCTTAGTAAGATATAATTAGTTTTAGTGAATTTTTTTTAGCCTGATTTCACCTAAGATGGGTTGAGGTGTTATAGCTACTTCAAATGTGACTGATTTCCTATCAGATTTAACCAGTGATGGTCCTATACTTGTGGTGGTGCAATGGTCACCCATGTTGTTGAGGACCAGGGTCAAGAATATTTGAGCCCCTTTGTGGGGTTGCATACTATTTGTTCCAGGTCATTAGTGTTAACAAAGTCCTGGAACCTTTGTGTGAGCATGTTGGTACTCGTATATGTTTCCCAGTCAATGGACGGATAGTTAAAATCTCCCATGACTAGAGTGTTTGGTTGTAATTTCATTGATTCAAGTAGGTCCAAATAAGCAGTGTAGGTATCTTCGGTCATTGAAGGGGGCCTGTAGCTAACGATAACTTGAGTGTATCTATTAGGCTGATGGATATAGAGGTCATCCTATGGTTTATGCATGCTCACATGACTCTGCTGATGGATAACGCAAACATGTTACCTTGATTAAATAGGTGATCAGTGCTCCTGTATTGTGCAAGGTTTCAAAATCTGCTGTAGAATTCCCTTTCTGTCATGTTCAGGTGAATATGGATGAAATGTTCATCTAATATGATGTGGAAACTATCGCTACTGTGAAGAAGCATACTGCCACACTTTCCAGGATATCTGGCCCTAAATAGATAGCATATCTGCTAAGTCATACTAATCATTTCAAAAGATGTACTACCCTTTGTCATTTGTAGAAAAGCTGTCCACATGATTAATGTGATTTGCAGTGAGGTCTGCAAAACAACTTCTACTTGCACAAGTGTATTGAGGTAGGTATTACTGACACAATTTGAGGAAGACATACTTACATCCTGTGCACAGAGAAAGCGAGACAGCAGGTGTATTTCCCACACCCAGTATTATCCAAAGTGCTGAAGGCCATGCATCACCACTAAGCCTGTTTGTGCAAAGGAATGTGAACCAAATAAAAGTTAAGTAGAGACGCGTATTAGTCCGTCACTTAACTTCACGCAAACAGGGAAGGCATGGTCAACAGTCACTTATGTAATAAAACGTTGGCACCAACACAGACTACAGCATGTGCATCTTAGTACCTGCCAGCAATTTTTCCTATAACATATTATGAAAGCCTAAACATGAAACATTATCAACAAACAGATGTATTTTGCAGTTAAACCCAATCAGGTCAGTTACTATATGTCCTTATGTGCACAGAGTTTTGCAATGAGCACCAGTGGACACTGCCATACCTCTCAAACTCTTAGTGTAAGAAATCTGGAAAAGGCCAGACACAATGGGGGAGCAAAAGCCCAAAAATATGGACAAATTTTTAATATTGCTCTAATAAACTTAGAAAGTCATTAGAATAAGAGAATTTGTGTTAACATTCATTTTCTGAAGGACATGAAATCTGAAACCAAATGTATTTCATTATTTAGTGACTTCAGTCCTTGGATCATCCCATTGACTTTCCAGAAAACCAGAAATTTTGTGAGAAAAAGATCAAAAATATTAGGCAAAAATCTGGACATTCTGTGAAAATCTGGACAGTTGACATCTATGGACACTGCTGCTTCACAACTCCAAGTTGAATTCCTAAAAATAGAACCATGCTGCACTAATGCTTTGTCATCATCCGCAGAAATCAGTTTTTGTGATTTATGCTGTTTGAACAGGTTTTTAGCATGTTTCACTCTGGTTACTGTACTCTAATCCTCCACTACCTGGAAATGCATATAAACACAAGAGAAGGGCAGTGACATGTGATTCACTGAACACATACTTTCTGATATTTATGTGTGCCCTGTAGCAATGCACTTTCAAATGATATATCAGGATTGGGCCATTGTCAAACAGACTCCTGCATTACAGAACTTAACTACATTATTAAATTTGGTATAGGTTTATAGTAACACTGGACATTGGTCATCCATGATCATATCCCATTGATATTGGCAGTAACTTGCATTAATGTGGAAATACCTTCATCTAAATATGAAGACATATAACTCCATTATTGCACTAATGCTGTTTCCTAATTTTGTGTATGTGTGTGTGTGTGTGTGTGTGTGTGTGTGTGTGTGTGTGTGCGTGCGTGTGTGTGTGTGTGTGTGTGTGTGTGTGTGTGTGTGTGTGTGCGTGTGTGCGTGTGTGTGTGTGTGTGAGTGTGTGTGTGTGTGTGTGTGTGTGTGTGTGTGTGTGTGTGTGTGTGTGTGTGTGTGTACATGCATGTTCATTCAACTGTCAGTCTGGAGACAATTTTACACCAGGATGTCAGTCCAGAGCTATGTCAGACACTCCTACCAAAGCATTTTTTGTCAACATCCACTGATTACGCCATCCAGTATAAAGTGCACTCATACTGTTAATGTCAGACATCTGTTTTGGCACTAGTCTTTCATTGTATGGAATACAGCTTCTATACCTACACAGGTGTGGTTTTCAAATCTGACTATAGTCATCTGGTGTGTGTTTGGTGGTATATCATGGTCATTAAATGACATTTTTAATTTCTTTTCATTTCACTCCCACTCAGGAGAACCTTTTACATAGACCCCTGAATCCAACAACCACTTTTTAACCCTTCCCACATAAAATCCATTCATAAGAAAACTGCGAATGTCATCAGCTCAAAGATGCATACACACATCAAGAAGCAGAGCCCCTCCATGATCCTCTGCAAGCCATCTCCAGACCACTGGAGGTGTAATTGCTAATTCAGTCATGGGATTATGCACGTCACATATGGTGAGAGGCAGTCTGTATTAAATCAAACACATGCACACATGTGCACATACCCCTACTACCTTCTATCACATAGCTATAGAGATTTATGTTTAAATGGTATAATAATGGCTAGGATTCTATATGTTCTTGGCTGGTAGCCTAGTAATGTCCTATGACCCTACAGATATTGCACATGTCAACCTTGTTGTCATCCACATGTGCTATATTAGGGTGTGGATGTACTGTATCCCTACAACAGTGAATTCCATTCTGTGACTTGAGCTATCATATTAATGGCCACTGTTGCCATTTGATTGCATGTTTCTTCCATAACAGCTACAGTAATATAGCTGTTGAGGACTGTGGACATGGGATGATGCTATGTATATTGTTGCCTTACTAAGGCATGTGTTCTTGTAATGCAGTATATCAGCATTTTTTACAGTTGTCATGCAGCTATCATAGTGACAGCTGCAGTATGGCACAGATGTGCATGTGTATACCTAGCATCTAGAAATGTTATCTGACAGACAGCAATATTACATCATACTGATTACATGGACATATACACATGGGTTCATTTACACCAGTGGCAGTGGGGAGTTTAGAACAGCCTATATATCCCTGGAAGAATGTTCCCAGCACAAGAATCTGGTAGTCTATTGGCTGTTTTGGGCCAGTTTCTAGCTCTTTCAAGTCCCCCTGTATAAAACCCGCTTTGGCGCGGTTTTTGCGCTTGTTACTACTCAGCCAAGCTCCTCATGGTCCTGCAGAGTGGTGCTAGCAGCAGAGAGGCTAAATGAGTGACTGCTAACTTGATAAAAGTGTTTTATTTCCTGCTACTACCTGGGCGACTGTCCGATCTAGCTAAACTGCAAGTATTTCTGCTTCTTGAACTGTTTTAAACTGTTTAAAGTTGTTTTTGCACCTGCACTTTTAAAGTTTGTCCTGTTTGTTGCATATACCTGTTGAGGCTACACACTCAAGTGCGCTAGCCTGTGTTACATATTTATTGCATTTTCCTGCTGTTTGTTGCAAAAAAGAAAAAAAAAACAAAAAAATGATCCTTGTTTCTGGTCTTTCCTGACCTAGAGTAGTCCAAATACAGGCTTTGCTGTATTCTGGACTTTTGGAAAGTTCATGTGTTGCCCATTTCCTTTCTTGGATAAATTGAGGCTTCTTTGTTCACCAGTGGCAGTGGGGAGCTTAGAGCAGCCTATCTATCCCTGGAGGAGTGTTCCAGCACAAGAATCTGGTAGTCTATTGGCCGTTTTGGGCCAATTTCTAGCTCTTTCAAGTCCCCCTGTATAAAACCCGCTTTGGCGCAGCTTTGCTCGATTTTGCGCATAGTGCAGCATTGGGCAGCTCCGCTTAATTGGGTTTAAACCATTCTCAGCTCCACAAAGTCTGCTCTTCACTTTTTCCCTTAGAACTGATCTAGTTCTCATAATAAACACCCTATTCCTACTCTAAAGCCTGGCACTTGCTCACTAAAGCAATTATATAAGTCAGCACTAAAAAATTAAAAGCACTACACCCTCACAAACTCCCCTTGAGTACCTTGTTCCCCATTGGCCCTTTTTTTCAATTATAAAGGAATTCCCAATACTATTCTAGCATGTCCAAAGGTCAGTTGTCAATCTCCTCTCTGGTCCAGCTGGTGAATCTGGGAATCTTGAGGCAATGTTACAACTGCCTCATGTACACAGACAACCCTCTCCTCCTCCCAACAAATTCCAGCACATGTGAGAGATGCAATCATATAGCCAAACTGGAGGCTAAGCTCTCTCAACTCAGTACTGGCATAACCAGTCATGAGGAGAAGGAAACCACACTCACTACAATTCCAGTCACACATAGACCTACCACGACAGCAAACCAAACACATAAACACACAAAAACATACTCGGAGGCTCTAAATAAAAATCTGCCTAAGCAGCAGAGACCTCCAAAGCAGACACCCAAGTAACCGCTACCCCAAAACAAAACACGTACAACACATAGCTCACAAAGCCAGTGTGCTGAACAGTCACAGCCCTTAAGGCTAAACAACACATCTGATACACTTGTAATAGGTGACTCTATCGTCAGGCACACTGACGTCCCGCTCACCAGGCTGAACAAGGAGAAGGTCACGGTGAGCTGCCTGTCTAGCGCTAGGATCCGCCACATAACACAAGCACTCAGGTCACTCCAAGGCAAGTACAAATATGACTCAGTCATTGTCCATGCTGGTGTGAATGACCTGAGACGTACCTCCCTGGACTATATGAAAAGAGACATAGAGGAGCTATCTGAGCATGTAGCCCAGGCCGGTATGACCCTGACATTGAGTAGCATCTTACCCTCACCAAGAATGATGCCACAATATGAAGACAAGATGATCAATTTCAACAATTGGCTTAAGCATTGGTGTCATTCAAAAGGGATCCAATGCCTGTCAGCCTGGGATGACATGCTCGACAAGCCACGATGCTTCGCTAGGGATGGCTTGCACCAGTCACCCCTGGGCTTTCAGATATTGGCAAAGGCTCTTGCCACCCCCATAGTGCCTTTTTTAGGCAAGGCTCAAAAGACAAACCCACATCCATAGGTATCACAAGGGATAGGAAACTAAGAGTAATGCTACTCAACGCCAGAAGTCTAAAACTCAAGATGCACACACTCGAAACTCTCCTTAGCATGGAGAACATCGATATCTGTGCAGTAACAGAAACCTGGTTCAAGGCTCCTGAGAGCACCCCAGCACTACCAGGTTATACCTCATACCATGCTTTTTGGCCCCAAAACTTGGACCAAACCACAAAAGGAGGGGGAGTATCAATATTCGTCAAAGATACCCACACCTCCAGGTTGGTGGCAAAGCACGAAGCATCAGAGACTATCCATGTGCAACTAACAGTGGGTAAAACTGCCTTCCAATTTATAGCCTGCTACAGACCACCCTCCCAAACCCAGGAACCCCACTCGGCCTTCCTGAGAACACTGGAAAATATGAAGTTCTCTCCAAACACCATTATATTGGGTGACTTCAATGACCCAACCATAGACTGGGAGCATTACTCTAGCTCCAACACCCTAGCCCAAAGGTTCCTAGAATTTATAAACTCAACTGCTATGGAACAACTTGTTACCACTCCCATAAGAGGGGAAAACATACTGGACCTGATCATCACCAACATGGGGACTCTATGTTCCAGACCAGAAGTGTATCCCTCACTGGTAAGATCAGACCATAAACTAATCTCACTGGATATTCACATCTCGACCCCACCCCATGCCCAGAAACCCACAGTGAAAAACTTCTCTAAAGCAAATTTCACACTCCTCAAAACCGAGGTGGAATCCTTCAAAGCCCCCGGGCGTGTGGATAATACGGGCCAGACCACAAAATCCTTTATAAACGCATTCTATGAACACCTTCAGGAATGCATGGATCATGCAATCCCAAATAAAACCAAGACCCAATCCTCCAAAGGCGGGCGTCCTGTCTGGTGGACCCCAGCCATAAACAAACTATACAATAAAAGGAAGAAGCTACTACATGATAGAGCAAAATCCCAAAAAGGGAAGGCATCTCTGATCAGTATTAGCAAAAAACTACGGGCACTCATAAAATCGTCTAAGGCCAGCTTTGAGAGAAAAATTGCACAGGACACTAAGGATAATCACAAGACTTTCTTTAGTTATGTTAGGAACCTGGGTGGGAATTCCCAGATATGCTCAAAATTAGTCCAAAATGACAAAAAATACACTGCACCCACAGACATTGCCAACATCCTAGCTGACAGGTTCAGTGAAAACTCCCCCCCCCCCACCAAAAGGGCAAATATCTATCCCAGCAGAGTGCTGCCCTCCTGACATCTCAGATGCTCAGGTAAGATGCTGCAAAGCAAAAAACACAGCATCAATGGGACCAGATGGTGTCCCGGGCTGCGTCCTACATGAACTCCAAGAAGAGCTAAACCCAAACATAAAACTACTGTTCAATCTTAGCCTTACTACAGGATATGTACCCAAAGAGTGGCGTACAGTGACAGTGGTCCCTCTCCACAAAGGTGGTGCCTCAACGGATCCTGGAAACTATCGCCCCATAAGCCTGACTAGCTTGGTCTGCAAAGCTATGGAAAGGATCATCATGGACCTCATAAATAAAGATATTGGGGACCTACAGACACTGGATCCTACCCAGTTCGGCTTTGTTAAGGGCAGATCCTGCCTCTTAAACCTGGTTGATTTCTTTGAAACAGTCACCAAGGCCATTGACGAGGGGAAGGTGGTCCACACAGCCTATCTTTACCTCGCAAAAGCCTTCGATACAATACCCCACTCGGGCATTATAGATAAGCTCACCAGCTTAAATATAAACCCCTATGTCACTAGATGGGTTGCAAACTGGCTCAAGAACAGAACCCACATGGTTAGAATTGCTGGAGCCATGTCAGACTCCAAACCAGTTACAAGTGGCGTCCCACAAGGCTCAGTCCTGGGACCTCTCTTGTTCGGTATATATTTCTCGGAGGTACAGGCCAACACAGAAGGACTGTGGCTGACCAAGTTTGCAGATGACTGCAAACTAGGTGCCATAATCGACTCTCCAGCCGACACAAGCATCCTACAAAAGGGCCTCATAGAAACAAACAACTGGTGCCAGAGCCATGGCCTCAAGCTAAATGCCAAAAAGTGTATAGTCATCCCCTTTGGCAAAAACAAAGGGCACACAAATTACCACATAGGTGGTAATCCATTAAGTACGGAAGAAGTAATTAGGGACCTGGGGACCCAAGTTGATAGCAATCTCTCATTTGAAAACCACGTGGCCAAAGTGGTTAGAAAAACATTTTATATAGCCCACCTAATCATGAAGGGATTCACATCTAGATCAGGGGAGGTCATCATGCCTCTTTACTCATCCCTCATCAGGCCCATAATTGAGTACAATGCCCCTTTTGGGATGTACCTTACCAGACACCTGCAGCAACTGGAAAGACCCCAAAAGTACCTCACCAAGAGGATCAAAGGGCTCAAACAGATGCCATATGCTGCCCAGTTAAAGAAACTCCAGCTCTACTCAGTGGCATACCACCTGCTAAGAGGCGATCTGTGCCTGACGTATAAAGCCATGTCCAACCTGGAATTAATGGACATGCTGCACCTCAGAAAATCCAAATCCCATCGAGCTATGCGCTCGAGAGACTTGAACCTCAGCACTGAAATAAATAGGACATGCTGGAGGGACAGATTCATAACCCAGAGGCTCCCTTCACTCTGGAATAGAATCCCAGTCCAGGTTAGGCAGAGTCCCTCATTGACTCTCTTCAAGAGGAATCTTGATGAGTGGATGGGAGATTGTAGGTTTACCCAGGGTATCACTTCTGTGTCACTGTTAGACAGAGGCACAGTATACTTACCTCAAAAAAGGGCATAGCAAAATTCATTTAAAATGGGTGGCAAAAGCCAAACACACTCTGGCTAGGCTTATAAATGCCCTAGGGCAGATAGCCTAGTATGAACTTATGAACCTGTGAACCTATGAACCTATGTTGTAATGCTATTATATAGATAAACATGACATGCTGAGATTCACTTGCAACCTTGGGGAATTCATTTCATGCACTATTGTGCTGCTATTCACAGGGATTCTACAGGTGATTCCCATCAAAATTGTGCGACTTTCAGCATTTGTGTCATTAACTGTTCTGCATGAGCCACATCCACCTCAGTTGTCAGGTGTCCACATAAGGTGTCATGGCCTTCACCCATACATTTCCACAGATAAACATATAGGCATATCATATACAACTGGTGTAATGACATGAAATAGGGAGAGTGGTACAACTCTGATAACAGCCCCACTGTGTCACATGTGATTCAGACCAAACATTTTATTTGGAGATAATGTGCAGCCTGAAGTCCAGTTGTAGAAAAGGTATAGCTATAATGTGACTGTACTGCATAATGGATGTACCACTACATCACTTGATAGTTTGCATGAAAACATATGAATGCATGTTAGGATATTATGATGTAATGACATTTTCACTGATAAAGTCAGGGGAACAGTGACAGTGTGGGTCATGTGCTAAGTGATCACATGTACTTATAGAGGCTGCTTCATGTATCGTTTGGTATGTGTACAATATCACAGTGACAGCTTCCTCACTGACTGAGACTTCGCACTGCTGTACATTTTGTGCACATTTGCATAGATGATGCACTGCTATCAGTCTCACATACTACTGTACCATTCATTATAACCCACCAGTCAATTACAGATGCTTCAGACAATATATCCATTGCTATTACATGTGGCAGATGCATGCAATACACAGCTGTGTATAGGGAATCCACTCATAATAGTGTGTTGTTGTAAGTGTTATTTTCTGTATGGTTGATATCTATGTCAGCCAGAGAAGCTTTAGTCAAGTGTATCACATTTGGCACAGTGAAGTTCCACACATCTTGTCCACCATTCAGAACTATTCCTTGGGATGCATACCCATTAGGATTTGACACTGTAGACTTCTCTTCAAGATGTTCTACTAGATGCTTGTGTGATACATCTTTCTGTGTTGCACCCAGTAAATACACAGCTCAGTGACAACATCGATGGCATGGATTTGATTCTTGCAGGTGTGGATTGTGGCTTATGTGTTATTCCAACCTCTCAAATGGCCAGTATGTCCCCTGATTTCAACTACAGGTTTAACATTCTCCATCTTAACCCCTCCAAAAAGTGGTCATTTTTGGGGAAGGGGTGGTGAATTCCCCTTATAACATACTAACAATCATTACAGTTCTACGTGTCTGTTCATGCAGAACATGTATAAGTTACACTGACATATTCTGTCACTGCTGCAGATTAACAGTGATAATATTTAAAAATTGTCCATGATTGTGCCTGTTTATATCTGCATTTGTCCAGGAGTCTGTTGCTTTGTGTCCACGATTGGATGACAAGTATGCTGACATGTCGGTCATATTCAGGCATGTCATTTTCCCTATCTTCACACTATGCACATACCCTCTGTTAGGTATACCATCCTTGCTAAATGTCCTCTCCGTTGAGCACGGCAGTGATGTTTATATCACAACCATTCATCTCCACTGACATGCAACCTTGTATGACCATCACATATGCACTATCATGTGTGATGATATAATATACACACATAGGAGAAGTAAACAGCAGTATGTACTGTGCTGTCTACATATGTGCTTAATATTATGGTACTGACTTGTCTTGGAAGTACACATACATTGACATATCCTATCTTGGGGATATTTTCATAGTTACCATGCTTTCTTCCTCTTTCTTCATTGTTATCATTCATGTCTGCATGCCCATCTTCATCATCATCAGCACATTTCCCCTGCCTAATGTATGTTTCATTGAATTAGCCCTTGCTGCCCTCTCCTCCATTATTTTCATTCTGCAAATAATTGCTATAGTGTACATTGCAATCAGTACACTCTCCTTTACCATTTTAATACTGCTGTTATTGCAGGATTTTCACCCCTGGTAGTCATTGTGATTGTCCATGCAATCTTGCCAGGCAGGTTTGTTCATAAACAAACTTGAATGCTTCTTGTCTCTGTGCTCATGTTGCTGTGCATGGTTTCCTAGCAACAGCACTTTTCCTGGCCATGAAACCGTGCTTGTATACATGTACGTACAATGAGTAGCATGGATATGGTTTTAACACTGCTGCTCATTGCAGTAACGTAAATTCTGTGTAGACTTCGCATGAGGCCTACATGGAATCTATTGAATTCCTATCATATCTTTAAATATAAATGGACTGACAGTAAGTGTTAAAGAAATGGATTATTAATATATTTGCCAAAAACAAAGCAAATATAGTTTTTTTAAAAGAAAGTCATTTAGCAGAGTAAGACGCATCTGCATATGTTTTCAAAATCCATACTATGACAGTAAGCTGATCATTTTATGAGAAAAGAGGAGGATAATTGATTTTATTGAAGAACAATACTATTATTTTAAAATTTCTAGGTACAGGTAAAGATCTAAATGAACACGTGTGATAATGACAGTGGAATACCAAAGTAGACATTTTTGTTTGGCTGGCATACACTAGATATCAAAACTGGAGCTAGACGTGCAAATACTTCATAGAAATGTGTTTAAATGAAATGAATTGCAATTTAACACCAAGTGGTGATTTTAATTGTATACTTGCAAAAAAAAAAAAAATGAATAAACAAATAAAAATAAAAAATAATCAGTAACAGTGAAAGTCTTAAAATTGGCCAAATCTAATGTTTATGAATGATTTAAATGGGCAAGCAGATTTCAGTTCTGTATTTTATATATATATATATATATATATATATATATATATATATATATATATATATATATATATATATATATATATATATATATATATATATATATATATATATATATATATATATATATGATGGGCTGGATTCCTAAAGGAATTTGCTGACAGAACAGCCCCCTGAAGGAAGGCTTCTGAGCATGACCTGCAGGTACGATTCTAGAAAGTACACTTAAGAAAGCCTTACTGATTACTTATTCAGTACAGGAAAAGTACAGAATCCACGCATGTCGACCAGATTCCAAAACTCACTGAGTGGGCACAAGGCAAAAATCTGACAAAGTACTTCACCGACAACTATACAAAACCATTCGTCAGAGGCTACATTTATTACCATGAGAGAAACCTCTTTCTTATAGAATCTTGTGGAATCCACATCAATCCCCCCCCAAAAGAAATATGCAGCTGGTATGAAATGCATTATAGCAGGCTACTGATTGTCATAGAGGAAAGTCTGGCAATTCATCCTAGAAGACAGCCAGCTAGATGTCAATCCAGGCTATATCTAAACCAGCTCTCTGATCAAGAAATAATCGACAGGTACTGATTAGGCAGAGAGCAGGTGCAGGCTGTGTGTAACATATGTGCCCTGCAGATGTAACCCTGTAGCTTGTGAGGTAACCTCATACCTGTTGAAATCAAAGTATGCATACTGGCATCACGGACATTTCAACAGCATATGGAAGATGCAGTAGGGAGTGTCACAGACAGCTGCCAGCCCCATCCTCTTCCAATTCCTGGCAGCAATGTACATCAATGTGGCTGAGTGCATCCACTTTCCAGCCCAGTCATAGAGTGCAGGAATATCATGCACCATGTCTATTTCATTGCCAACTACCCTTGTACGTGGTGCAATAGACTGCACTCACATTCCTATAAACAACAGCATAGCAAGGATGGGGCAAGTTGGGCAACTGCTGTGAGCACAAAATGTTGGGGGGCATGATCAGCCAATCCCAATTTCTCTTTAAAAGACAGTATTGCATTTGTGGTCAAACCTCAACACTGTAGTGCTCTGTCTGCGGTCTAAACTGTAACAACCTGCTTACTAAATTGTAGCAAGCAGATTGCTACAATTTAATAGTAAAAAATACATTTTTAACTAAAACCTGAGTGCTGTAGGACTCTATGCAGACAGTGCATAAACTATAGCAAAAGGGGGAAGGGCACAGAAATGACCTGAATGGCTGGGGCAAGAGGTGGGGGAGGGGCAGGTCATGCATCTAGCCAGCCACTGAGTGCTCTACCAATAGAAAGAACAGCTTTTTTTTTTTTTTTTTTCATTTCAAAGGAAAAGCTGGAGGGTTATGATTGGTTACAATGTACACTTTTTATTTCATTCTTCATTGAAAAGCTGAGGAATGGGGTGTTGATTCATAGCAGAAGCCCTGAGGTGCTGGTTGAGCCATCTATACTTTTGCCAATCAAAACCCCTGAAGTGCCCTAAGAAGATATTTACAGAAATAGAAAGACATTGCCATCACTTAATTGCCAGGTGGTGTGAACAGCAGATGACATCATCACTAGCATAATGACAACAAACCCTGGGAGTGTACATGATGCTGCTATATGATGAGAAAGTGGTTTGAGGACTTACTTCCAAAATGGAGAAATATCCAAGGGGCCACTACTTGGATAACCACAGGAACACAGCTATGCCATAAATAGATTCCAACCCTGTTAACAGTATGCATGATGACAATATATGTGTCATCTTCTTTCCACAAACAGGTAACTGTGGTTATCCACTAAAGCCATGCATAATGACACCATATACAACCTTATCCAACCCCACAGAGGATGCATGCCATAGATCACACACTGCAACAAGAAACATCATTCAGTGTGTGTTTGGTATGCTGAAATCCAGATTCAGATGACTGAATGCATTCGGAGTTGCACTGGAATATACATCTGAAAAGGCAGTACAGATGATTACTGTGTGTGTTATGTTACAAAACATGTCTATAGCAAAACATGGTGGCTTGTCAGTGGTAAGTGGGGTGATCTACCCCAAGAACCCCAGATGTCTGAAGATGACATTCCACAGTTGTCACGGGTGGATTAAAAGGACACAGGGGGTAAATGAAATCAGTGTGGGAGATGGAGAATACAGAGATATATCGTAGCTCAGTCAACATGGCAACATCTGACACACACCTTTGAGTCATGACTAGCCACAGGTACATAAGTACACAGAGTAAACATCGATGTTCACACGATGCCCCAAAACAGCAGCACACTTTACAACTAATGGAAATGACCCATCATTTGTACACAGTGAACATCATACATAACCTAATCTTAATGTATAGCACTAGGAACACATACAAAATACTGAGTAAAAACAACAATTCAAGAAGACCATCTGCAAGGTAATTCACAGTCACATGTTTGGTTCAAAGGAGGTATGCACAACTGAGTTACACAATGCACAGTTAGAATATCATCATACAGTAAATGCCATAGAACATTACCCGTCCAGTGGACACAATCACAAGAAAGCAAGGTCCATGAAGTGCATGGGAATGCATATATATATATATATATATATATATATATATATATATATATATATATATGTGTGTGTGTGTGTGTGTGTGTGTGTGTGTGTGTGTGTGCAGACATACAGAGCAGAAATGGCATTGACCACACAGCACACCTGTAACATACATCCATGTTGCTGATACAGAAACGTATGTATATATAGATCTATGTGTAGATTCAGTCAGGTATGGGAAGGCACTGATGGGAAATACAGGTAAGAACAGCAATTGAAAATAGATACAGGTACACAAAAAGGCAGTTACCTCTGGTATTATGCACATGCAGGACCATATTAAAATGCTATACATGACACAGGTATGTATACAGAGGCATAGATGTACATGTGTAAATGGCAGACAACAAGACGTACTGTAAGGAAAACATCAGTTATTTTTATGTTCACTAACATAGATGCAAACATTAAATCCTGATATCATATATTGCATTATTGTTTTTTGTCAATATCATCATTAACATAAGTCAATATCAATAATGCAATACATATCCACAAATGAATCTATTTACATATGTCATAAAAAAATGTAAGAAAATTGTGTGGCATCAGACATGTCAACAACCACGGACACATTACTGTGTTAGTTGTAGCACAGTGTTCATCATTGTCACTGGGACAAAATGACACAACAGGACCATGTTGGAACAACTGTAGCTGTTACACTAATGCAGACTAGGCCACACAGGAGGATGGCTGGCACCTCTTTGCTAGCTGGCCCCACCATGTCTGGAAACACTTGGCCCATGCTGCTCAATTGAGGAGCTGGATGTTGTGACATGTGTAGGTGTAGTGTGGGATGTAACATTACTTTGATGTAACTATCTGGATTTTCCTGTTGGGCTCAAGTGGAGTGGCTATCAACAAATGTATGTGCACCCTGCAGTAGAGATATTAATGTCCAATGGCCAAGTGTGGGTCTAATGAGAGGGTGTCTGCCTCTGCCCACTGGCAGTACTCTGCTTATTACAGTTAGAGCAGATAATACCTGGTTAGACGTGCAGTACTAGTATTTTTTTTTCTTTGTAAAGTGTAAAATACTACCCTTCAGGAAAGTCATACTAGTGCAATCCAGTAGGTTACTGTCTTGTTAAATTCAAGTGTCTTCAAATTGGGAGTTAGTTGATGTTTTCAGTTGTCAGTATTGGGTGCAGGAACAGGCTCGTGAGTAGATGACTCAATTGCAGAGGTGTTGATATTTTACTTGCCAACTGGAGCTTCACATTGTTAGAACGTCTCTTAATCACGCATTGTCATTAACTGGGGCTAAATTCTAACTGACAAGTTTGGGGGGGGGCTTCTTCCAAAAAAAAAAAAAAATAGAGAGAGATTTATTGGTTAGTGGGATGGTAAAGGCATAGTAGGGCTTTATTTCGGTAGTATGCAGCATGACCCAAAAATACTAGTACTGCACGTCTCAGATGCCATGCCTGGCAAGTAGTCATTAGTGGTGGGAGAATTTGGTAGAATTTCCTCTGGATTTAATTCATGCTCCAAAGCATGCTTTTAGAGGGCAGAGGGGAAGCTTAGGATGAATAGCAGGTCTTCATCTCTTGGCAGTTTTCAGTGTGATCGGTCATTTTGGTGCCCCTCCCTCCTTTCTTTTCTCTGTTTTCTCAGAAAAGCAGCTTCGACCATGAAGTAGTCCTTGTTTTAGGTTACATGGGCCATGTTTACAAATTTTTATTTCTTTTCGGTCATGGAAAACTTGTTCTAAACAAAAAAATTAAAAAATAAAAATGAGAGAGCTGGTTGTGCAGGTGTTTTACAGTTGAGCCATATATGGTTTTGTGGGCTATGAGATCTCCTGCCGAATGGTTTCTTTCTGTGCATGCGTGATGCAGTAATAGCTATCGCAAAATGGACAGGGTAATTCATATCTTTCAACTGTCCTGCCTACTTCATTTTGTTCACTAAAACGTGAAGACCTCTCAGTCTGGTGCTTGCCTTTTACAGGTGGTGGTGATGTTACTGCAGCTCATTTAAAAAAAACTGTTCATTGCCATGCAGTTAAGATTACAGCATCAGAGACTTTTGTGTAGTTGATGCTGTTATTCGTAATGATAGTAGTGGTTCACCTCCCAGCGTTCTGGCTTTTGGAAGCTGTGTAGTGAAGCCATGAATATTTTACGAAGGCTGTGAGCTTGCTCAGATAATGGCTGTGTTGAGGGGTAGTACTGATGTACAGTTCCGGCTGGAGCTATTAAAAAGTCAAGCTGTGTAACGGTTGAAGTCATGCGGGTACTACTTGAACATGCACATTTTGCTGACTGTCTGAATAACTAAATTTTAACTAGTATGTATTCTGCTGGAGGCTTGTTAGCTTTCCCCTTGTGCAGGACAGATCAAGTGTCGAGGGAAGGTGTGCTGTGCCTTTGAATTCTGTTGCATTTGGGTCTTCATACACCAGGATGTAGAGTGCCCAAGTTTTATTCGGCACAGTCCTTGTTTCAGGCCATTATTGCTGAACTGGGTATAATGTTAATGTTTGTGAAACGTTGATATTTTGTATAGCTGTTTGAACTTGAAATAAACTAGTCATATTGCTTTTCAGCTTTTATTGCTACATTGGTCCAGGGTAGTATGTACAAATGAAGTTTGCTGTGTCAGTCTTATCCATACAAACACACCTACTGGTTTGTGTTCAGGCAGGTACAGGATTAATTGTGCTAGAATGATACAGTTATGAAGGAAAGGAGGTAAGGTAAAGCAAGGAAGTGGAAACTGAAAAGGGGGAGGGGAGTTAAGGTGATAAACTAAAGAACTGGTCTCTTAGGATGGGCGTTTTTTAGAATGCAGCCATCCCTCTCTCTTGGGGTGGGTTGCGGGGGCCATGGATGAAGACTCTTCTATTACAGTGTGAGGTTTAATGCTGGTGTTTAATATAGTGGTGAGTGGTTCAGTGCTGCCCTAACTCCCTAACACCTATGCCTATACACAGCTTGCATTTCTGCAAATTAGGCATAACAGTATACAGTTTTAAAATGTGAATATTTTGTGATCAATAAATCTATTGACCGATATTTAACGAAATTGTCCCAGATGTGTTTTCACAGGATGCGAGGCACTCAACAAGTTGCGGTCACATCTGTGCAGGTGGGGAGTAGTGTTAGCCGTTAGGGGGAGGGCGAGAAGTGCAGAAGGTTTCAGAAGATCCAGTGTGTTGTTTTTCCCCTTTTTATATAGATATAGACATGTGCAGGAGACTAAAGAAGTTAAGTAATCCCATTTCAATGTATGAAAAAAATATATATACACTGCAGTGAACAGAAATATGTGAGGGCTCAAGGCTAAAATAGACAGGATGGTTTTCTTACTACAGCTGTTTCTCAGCTTCATGCTTTAATGTAGTGCTAATATCTTCTGTAGTTTACATACTGTGTTGAATTGGGTGAACATTTCTGCCATGTGCATGGCTGCACAGAGCTGGGGAAAGGCTCCCTGCACACATACTGAATATTGTCACGGATTAGTATTCACTAATAATAAGTAGGAAAGACATTCTCTGCAGACATTGGGGTTTGTGTATTTAACTCTTTCTTTAAACTGTCTGATTTTATGGGCCAGCTGCATACCTCCCAACTTACAGATTTTCACAGAATGCCCAGATTTTGCCCCATAATTTTAGTCCATTATGCATATACTTGTGGTTTCTGGCAAATCACTGAGGGTTGAAGTCAGAAAATGACTGACATTTGAGTTTCATTCTTCATATCATTCAGAAAATTCATGTTGATGCAGAACCTATTCTATCTGTTTTCTATGTTTGTAAGAACAATATTTAAAGTGTCCCAATTTTGGCCCTTTGTCTCCCCATTGTGGTTGGTTTTGTCCGGATTTCTTGCTCTAAGAGGTGGAGAGGTATGACCAGCCATAATTACACCTTTATTCTTAATCTGTCTCTCCTAAAATTGTTTTGTTCTCTTACCACATAATTTTCCTGCACATCTGATTATACCAGGGCAGGCAGTGGCTGCAGAGTCATGCTGTAATTTAAAACAAACAAAAAAAAAACAAACAAAAAAATCCCATCCTCTCAAGATTATCTCAACCGAGTAACACAGAGGGCACTCATAGCCTCTTGTGAAGGCTCTCACCTAGATGATTAAATGCTGCTGACAGTAGGTGTGTAATTCCTTCCATTACCAAGATGAGGAACAATGCTGCAGTAATGTGTAACAAACAGACAAAAGGTGAACACTCGCTAATGCATTTTACTTGTCTTTTTGACACAGATGGTGGTGGTGATGGGCATTAGAGTTGCTGCACTCTGAGGAATTACTGTTTAAAAGTTCTATTTAACCGTAGTTGCATGCCATGGTTTAATTTGGGTTCAGAACTGATATCCTTTAGAGGACTTCTGACCCAACATCAGTTTGGGAGAATAGAATGGCTCTTTCTCATGGATAGATGGGTATTTTTCATATTATATTAGGTTAGAATAATTACAGTGTGGTATTTTCTGAAATCTGGGGGAGGCATGGTAAGGTTATGGGTCATGATAGGTAAGCCTCTCCTTTCTCTTGTATGCCACCACAGGGTCCATGATTTACAGTACTGCCAGGGTATGAAATGGGTGCAGAGGGCATCATGCAGTAGCCTGAAAGTGGGTTTGAAGATGACACAATCTGTTGTGATGAATGTTCCTGCTACTGGAATGGAGCACGATGAGGTGCAAATGGTTGTGCTATGAGGGGTCATTCAACAACTGGAGTGCTATGCAATTAGGTCACAGACCTGCCAGGACAGAATTGTATCACCTGGAGGTTTGAAGGAAGGTGTCCCTTTAGGTGATGGATGTTGCTGCAAAGCGGTTTTGAATGTTGGAACTACATGCAGAGAGGACACAGGTGGGAAGAGGTCATTGGCCTGAAGGAAGCAGAGCTAGAAGGTAATGGATTC
Organism: Protopterus annectens; assembly: GCF_019279795.1. Taxonomy (NCBI): domain Eukaryota; kingdom Metazoa; phylum Chordata; order Ceratodontiformes; family Protopteridae; genus Protopterus; species Protopterus annectens. The sequence continues at coordinate 737,177,953 of NC_056726.1, read as the reverse complement.
TGCTGGGCATATATTCTGGGTGGCTGGAGTGGCGTACAATGAGGGCTCAGGTGATTCTACTCTAATCAGTTATTTGTAACTCAGGTTTCAGGAAGCATTGCAGGTATGCAGGTGCTTTTGGGATATTTCTGGAACTGGGTGCTTTCTTGTTGTTGGGGAAGTTAGAAGGCATAAGTAAGGCATAGTTTTGGGTTTCTTTGTAGATGCAAGCCAGATTTCAATTTCTTGCTAGTTGCACAGGTATCCTAAGGGATGAAAAGCTTTAAGGGAGAGGCTGAGGACAAGCAGTAGATTAAGGTGGTTAAGTTGGGAGTTTTGCAATTCATTGGAAGATGGAGTACACTGTGGGGGGATGCTGGGCTGAGGTGTGCTAAACAGTATGATGATATGTTTGTTATTCTGTACTTGGGAGTGGTTTCCAGACTTATGGTTCTAAGGTTCTTCATAACCTCGCCATATTCAGCTGAGTGAGTTTTCACAATTCAGAGTGCAGTGCATGTTGCTCATTGTTAAAATGTGCAAGAGTGTATGTTTTCCTTGTCCTAAGGGCATATAGGTGGAGCCAGAGGGGGAGTTTGTATCTTTGTTGCTAATGGTTGTACAGTGGGATTGGGGCCTGGTTAATTTTCTTAGGCTAGTCATTAATTTCGCTGAGACCTCCTCTGTTGGTAGAAGAGTGATAGACAGCTATAAAATAAGACCTTGTTTTATTTAGCAGGGGTAGTTTGCACTGTTACTAAGCGAGTTGGAAGGTAATTTTATGGGATCGTTGGTATGACATTTAATTTTCAGGGATGTTTTGCATCTGGTAATGTCTGCATTTTATGCAGTTGATAAATGAGATATGTTTTCGGTGGTGTATAATGGTCTTTATGAGTTTGGTTTATGTGTGTCTGGAGTATTTATAGTCTTTTCCTTTACAGATCATTCCGACTGCAGATTAGGACATGCAGAGTTGGTATTGCTTGAGGGAGTGAAGAAATATGGACTTGACAGGTGAGAGAAGACCCGGAGGAGGGTTTCGGCTGATGAAGCAGTATGACAGGAGGTCATGGGGTGCCAGCAGTGTAGCGAATATGGAGTTATTGGTTTGTGGTGTTTTTCTTCCTGCAGGCACAAGGTAATGTCTTGCTTTTGTTTGCTCTAGTATGGGGAGCATCAGTGTGGAATTTTACACTGTTTCCTGGGGAGCAGGGGTCTTTGGAATGGGTCTGATATTATTGCAAGACATTAGGGGTTGGGGATTATCGATTTTTATTGTGTCAGTTAGGTTTGTTAGCTAGATGGGGGTTTTGGTGGGAGGATTTGGCTTGGAGTTACTGTAGTTTCAGAGTAGACTGGTCTGGATTGATTCACTATATTCTGGATGGTAATAGTGTGCCACAGACATTGTATGACCTGGGGGCATCGGGAATTCTAAAGTTTGTTGTTATATTGTGTTGGTTAGCTTTGCCTGGCTGGGTCTATTATTGGTGATGCCACCCATGATGGTGGTGTTTTTGAGGTCGCACTGCTACTGACCATGATGGCGGTTTAAGTGTCTTACTGTGTATAATAGGTAGTTGGTGTGATGGTAGCATTTTATTAAATGAAATTTAGAAGAGATTTAAGAGGGGTATTACATTCTTTGGACAGCAAAAAAAAAAAAATTAATTGGAGGTATTATGGGGTTTCAATTTGACATGGTGGTATGCATTTGCCTTGGCATGGCTTCTATGGCAGTGGGTTTAGCAGTGAGTTCAATGGCTGGTAAGGCTCTTGGTACCATTGCGAGGCATCCTGTGGTCGGGTGGTATGGTTTAATTATATCCTGGTAGTAGTTATGATAGGTGGTGAGGTTATGGTTTGCTACCTTAGCATAGTTAAGGGGTCAGTGGTTTGTTTTCAGTTGTTAGGTACTTGGCTGTTTCCATTAGTTAGTTATAGGATTAGAAGGTAATGACTTGGATTCAGCTTAGTTAGGGAGGATGGGTACACCGAATGATATTTGACCTAGTACCTTGCTCATGGTTATTTTGCTGGAAGTTTGTTCGGAGGGAGGGGGAACAGCCTGGTCAGTCTGGTGGATGGAGAAGAGGGGCAGGCTTGCCCTCTTCTGTTCCCCCTGTGGTGTAGAATGTACAATTCATTAAGTTGGGAAGGAAAGTGAGTGGTTGTTCTGCTGGATAATTTAATAAGCAAGCAAAGCTGCTTATTTGGATGGTGGTGTAATTCAATAAATTGAAGGTGAGTGGTGTAAAGCTGCCTTGTTAGTGCAAAGATAAGTGAGCAAGTGGGGGAAGCTGCTTATCAAGGGTGAGTGGTTACGCTGCCTTTATGTTTATTTTATGTTTTTTTTCATGGATGTTATTATCACCTGTGTCAAGTTTTGGTTGAAATTTATAATTATTTGTTAACAAGCATGTTTATGGAAGTTTAATAAAGGTCGTCAAAGTCATTTAGTGTTGTGTGTTTATTGAAGTGGACCAGGATAATATAGTATGTCATTTCAATCCAGTTTTCACATGGTCTGTTTGCTTTTAGCCAAATATCCATCTGCATACTTATTGTTCAACCAAATAAACAGCCATTATTGATTGCAGACTTGTTTGACCAAAAAGGACTGTCAACATGTATAATTTGAATTCAAAATATTAAATAAAGCAGAGATTGTAATGACATTAGTGTAATCCCCCACAGCAATAACATCAGGTGATAGCTTACCTTTGAAGATAATTATAAGTCAGCTATACCCAACAGTGAGTGTACCTATGTGCACTTTTAAGTACCTTTTGCAACACACATTTTTAGTGAGCTTCATTAACGTTCATTGTTTTGGAATCCCATTTGTATATGACCACACAGCTTCTTGAAATTTACTGGATTTTATTTATTTATTGTAGTTTGTTTACTGGGGTGGTACACTGATCACTAGAGATGATTTGCAGGTGCAACCCATGTGAAGAGATTCACAAAAAATAAATAGAACAAACTGACAAACACAGAGTAATCAAAGGCACAATATGTAAATAATATTAACTGAGTAGAAAATCAAATGTGAATTAATTTTAGTAGTAAATATTGGAGGGAAGCAGCAGCTGAGAACAGAGAATCAAAGTAAGAGTGATGCCAGTGAGGAGGGAGTTAGGTTATGTGTCCAGTGGAGAGGTATTTGCAGCCAGATTTTTGATGAAGGTGTCTTTTGAGTTGAACTCTAAAGGTGGGGAAAAAGGATACTTCCTTATGATGAAGGGGATTGCAAGAGTTTGGGTGCAAGAACAGAGAAGGAATGATTGGTACAGTGCAGTTTTGTTTGGGGTGTCTGGAGTAAGAGAGTTAATTGGGAGAGGTTGTGGAGGTTTTAGGGAGTGGTTCTGTTATGGAAATTGTTTTCAAAACATGGGAAGGCACTTGGTTGAAGTAGTTTAATTGGAATTAACCAAATAGTTCAGCATAATGAGAAGTAACTCAGAGCAACTATTCAATAGGCATCAGTAAATGGGACTGTCTGTGACACATGCCCAATGCCCTCCAACAGTCTAATACCATGTTATATACAGCAATCTTAAAATGTGATTTGGGCACGTTTACTGAACATATCATTGATACCTGAGAACTGAGTGGGATTTCATTTAACTTTTATCAGAAGGCATTTTTGAACAAAGTTCGTGTTTCAAAAGTGAAGATGTTGACTCGAAGGAGACTGTGGTGCATCTGGGCACTGGATTGGATGGAGGAGACATGAGCAGAGAATTTGAGCATGCCCATGGAAATTTGTGATATTAGAGGTCTGGAACCAGATTGCAAGGGAGAATTGCCTATGGCCTGGGATTTACCAGACTGGCGTGCAGGTCTGTCACTGCTATAGTGACCTAGAGACGGATGCTGATGATCTTCAGTGGAGAGTCACAGTGGTCCAACACCAGCCTGCAGATACCTACAGTAAGTTTCATAATTTGCAGCTTAACAAATACATCATAATAAAAGTATTTTCAAGCTGCATATGTTTACGTGACTGTTTAAATTTGATTTCTTGGGTGTCTGTACTAATAAGAGTAATGCTAATTTGCTTAACATTATACACATACAGCTGTGAATGATATGCCATAAATATTATTACATGGTAGAATGATCACTTATGTCAATTAGCTCATGACTGATGATTTCCTATGCTTGGGTTCCAAGCCCATTACAGGTCATTTTGTAAACATTGCTGTTTACCTATTTGATACTGAACCTAAACAATTTACATATTCCATTGTCTTGGCAAGTACACTGTACATCTTTGAAAATATAACACCTATATGGCTTAGGCCTTGATTAACTACTCATTTCTCTATTATCCATCTTAGTTTGACAAGCATCGCACAGTATGTGCCTGTATGTGTGACTGTTGAGAAACACAGACATACATTATTAGTCTCTACATTATAAAACAGTTTAACACTGAGATATACTATTTCTATATGAATGGAATATGTCATAATACCATGGAAATACTACTGTATCTTGTAAGACATTCTGCTGCCCTTTTGTTCAAATTGGCAAGCTCTAAGTCAACGTAAATACTTTAGGAATATATCTCGGTTTGATTCTTGGTATGGGGTATTTGTATTTCATTTTGATAGTTATGTATTGGAGCAGATATGTGAGGTAATTGCTTGTTCAGATATGCAGTATAGCTTTTTATATATATATATATATATATATATATATATATATATATATATATATATATATATATATATATATAGTAATTGCATGTTGCATTAATGCCTATAGTGCTTAGCTTCTATATTACATAATCAAACTTTTAAAAGTTTGAACATCATATGGTTGACACCATGTGATCGAACTTTTAAAAGTTTGAAAATGTAATAAAAAAAAATAAACCAAAGAAAAAAACTACCTGAATGGTTTAAGCATGGGGGGGCAATCCCCCCTGCACCTCCACACCCCCCAGTCTATAAATATACCAACTCCGAGATTGTACTACAGTGCAGAAAAGGGAAATCTTCCTATTTCATACTATACGGAGCTCTCCATTGAAATGTTCGAACTTTTAAAAGTTCAGTCATATGGTGTCGACCATACATGATGTTTGAACTTTTAAGAGTTTGACAATGTGATATAGACCCAGTGCTTAGGCTTCAGATGACTATACATTTCTCTGTTATATGCTAGATTCTGAAAACATTCCTTAGTAATTTTGTATGATGAGATGATATTTCTATCACCTAGATTAACCCATTTAGCAACAGTCTGATATGAATGTCTCGGGGAGAAATGTGGTTTTGAAACATTGATCTTAGTTTTAAATTTTAGCAATTACTAATTAAGAACATATTTGGCAGATACTGCCTAGCTCAGTTAAGCAGTATAGCTTTTTAAAACATCAGGTATGCAGGAGATGTATTAACGCCTATAGCACTTAATTGCAGGATGACTACAGTTATCTCCATTATCCACAAAGATTCTGGAAACATCCCCATTTCTGTCAGTACAGCTGCATGCATATCTCATTGCTAATATATAGACATTTCTTGGTTGTACATCCCTACTAGCAAAATATATGCAGTTGTATTTTAGCATTGACTGAACCCCTACATGAATGAAATGGCAACGTATGTTCCAACAGTGATGCATGTACATGTTTCTCTGTCTATATATGTCTGTCAAGTGCAATGCCCGAGACTCCGGACTCTGCATTGTTACAGCTTTCGATTAGTGCTGTAACCAGTGTGATGACATTCAGTCAGGATTACATGATGTTCAATTTCAAATGCACAGCATGTTATTTTCATGGTCCTGATCCATGTTTTTGAATGTTCCCTGCATGGCATATAGTTCAGTTATTTAAGCTACATAAATCCATATAATCACAGCCAAGATGGATTAACTAGGCAGGTAGGTATCAGGGTTGGACTACATATGTAGATGAGATTCGTAGGTTTGAATCTGTGTTCCTCCAGTTTGCATACGTTACTCCTCATGTGGAAATTATCAACAATGACAGCAATTACTGAATGTGCAAACTGTGAACTTGTATGTCTAAAACATCTGATGATTATTATTCACTACTGTTAATTGTTACATATCATACAATATATAATATAGTCAGCTGATAGAATCCTTCCATGCCAGTCAAACTTATTTATTTATTTTTTACTTTTGCAGATAATGAGGCAGAGACATGAATCACGTGCTGTGCGTATGCTGGAACCTCAGTGGCAGGGCAGAGGTACGTGTTCTAAGTGTAAACAATTTCCCCAGAAGCACTCATAGGTTCATAGGTTCATAGGTTGGTACTAGGCTATTGGCCCTAGGGCCTATGCAAGCCTAGCCATAACAATTCCCTGGATATTTCTTCCCACAATATTTACTTCTCTGGGCCCCTGTCTAGCAGGGTGACTGACATGATCCCTGGGGTGAATTTCCTATCTCCCATCCAATCATCAAGGTTCCTTTTGAAGAGGGCCAATGAGGCGCTCTGCTTGACATGTATGGGCAGTCTATTCCAGAGTATGGGGAGTCTCTGGTTCAGGAACCTATCCCTCCAGCATGTTTTGTTCATTGTGATGACAAGGTATAGATCCCTAGAGCATGTGGCTCTGAGGGATTGGGATTTCTTTAAGTGGAGCATGTCCAACAGCTCAGGGTTTGACATGGCCTTGTATGTTAAGCAGAGATCGCCTCTGAGTAGACGATATGCCACAGAGTATAGCTGGAGTTTTTTTAGACAGTCAGCACATGGCATATGTTTTAGGCCTGTGATTCTTTTAGTGAGGTATTTCTGTGGCCTTTCCAGCTGTTGCAGATGTCTTGTGAGGTACATACCAAATGGGGCATTATACTCTATAATGGGTCTAATGAGGGACGAGTACACTGGGACAATGACCTCCTTTTTACTGGATGAAAAGCCCTTAGTGATGAGGTGTGCCACATAGAAGGATTTCCTGACTGTTGTGGCGATGTGGTTATCAAAAGTGAGACCACTGTCTACCTGTGTCCCTAAGTCTCTCATCACACTTTCGATGTTTAGCATCTTTACACCTATGTGGTAATTCATGGGTACATGTTTTTTTCCAAAGGGGATAACTATACATTTCTTGGCATTAAGCTTGAGCCCATAGCTCTGGCACCAGGCATCTGTTTCTGTAAGTCCTTTTTGTAGAATATCCACATCATTTGGGGATTCGATAATGGCTCCCAGTTTGCAGTCATCTGCAAACTTTGTTAGCCAGAGTCCCTTAGTGTTGGCCTGTACTTCAGAGAAGTAGATGCCAAACAAGAGTGGTCCCAGGACTGAACCCTGAGGTACTCCACTTGTCACTTGTCTGGAGCTGGATTTGGAGTTGGCTACTTTTACAGTCTGGGTTCTGTCAGTAAGCCAGTCGGCAACCTATCGAGTGACGTAGGGATTTATGCCCAACTTAGTAAGTTTATCTATGATTCCAGAGTGGGGGATGATGTTGAAGGCCTTGGCGAGATCCAGATAGGCTGTGTGGACCACCTTACCCTCATCCACAGCTCTGGAGATTGATTCAAAGAAGTCAATCAGATTTAGAAGACAAGATCGGCCCTTTACAAACCCAAACTGAGTGGGGTCCAGTGTTTGAAGGTTGCCAATGTCTTTGTTTATAAGTTCCATGATAATGCATTCCAGGCCCTTGCAGATCAGGCTTGTCAGACTGATGGGACGGTAGTTTCCGGGATCCAAGGCAGATCCTCCCTTGTGAAGTGGGATAACTGTAGCTGTGCGCCACTCAGTGGGCATGAAGCCTGAGGTGAGGCTATGATTAAACATGACACTTAGGTGAGGTGCCAGTTAATTTTGTAGTTCATGTAGTACACAGCCTGGGATGTCATCTGGTCCCATGGATGCTGTATTCTTAGCTTTGGAGAGTGCGGTTTCTACCTGTGTGGCCATGATTATCGGAATTTGGCAATCTTTTGGTATTGAGAGGGGCCCTTTAGAGGGTGGGAGGGGGGTGAAGTTGGCACTAAATTGATCTGCCAGGATATTGGCAATATCCTTGGGATCAATATGTTTAATGCCATTCTGTTGTAGCTCAGAGCAGATCTGCACATTGCCATTTAGATTCTTGACATAACTATAGAATGCCTTGTGGTTGTCTTTGGAATCTTTGGCAATTTTATTTTCGTAACTAGCTTTTGACGATTTTATGAGGGATCTCAGCTTCTTACTGAGGCTGGTGAGGGAGTTTTTTGCATCCTGGGATTTTCCTCTTTTCTGCAACAGTTTCTTCCTTCTGTTGCATAGTTTATTTACAGCAGGGGGCCACCAGATTGGCTTCCTTTTTTGGGAGAAGAGCATCTTGGTTCTATTTGGGATGGCACGATTCATGCACGAGTGGATGTGCTCGTACAGTGCCTTAGTGTAGGATTCTGCAGTTGAACCTCCAGATCCCGTCTGTGTGGGTATTGTGAAGTTTGTCACTTCTGACTACAGTAGCTTGAAGTTGGCTTTGGAGAAGTTTTTTAAGGAGTTTTCCTTACTGGGGGGTGGGGTTGGGATATGGATGTCAAAGGTGATTTGCTTACGGTCAGCCCTGGCTAATGAGGGGGTGACCACTGGTGTGGAGCATTTATCTCCCATGTTGGTATTGACCAGGTCTAGGATATTGGCTCCCCTGGTGGTATAATGGATTAGTTGATCAGGGCATTGGAATTTATGAATTCCAAGAACCGTTGGGAAAAGGAGTTGGTACCCGAGTAGTTTTCCCAATTAATGGCAGGGTAGTTGAAATCACCCAGTATTAGGGTGTTTGGTTGTATCTTAATATTTTCCAGTATGTTTATAAAGGTGTAGTGAGAATCTTGGGACATGGTGGGGGATCTGTAGCAAGCTACAATTTGGATTGCAGTCTTACCTAGTGTTAGTTGCACCTGGAGAATTTCAGATGCATTGTGTTGGGCAACTAGCCTGGAGGTGTGAATATCCTTGGTGAATATGGACACTCCTCCACCTTTAGTGTTTCGGTCTTGGTTTTGTGGCCGAAAAGTGTGGTAAGAATTGTAGCCTGGTATTGCAGGGGTTCTCTCTGGAGCCTTGAACCAGGTCTCAGTTACTGCACAGATATCAATGTTCTCCATTCTTAGGAGTGCCTCGAGAGAATGCATTTTGAGGTTAAAACTTCTAGCATTGAGTAGCATTACCTTCAGATTTTGCATGCTTGTATCTGTTACGGTGCTGGTTTTATCCTTTGAACCTTGCCTAAAAAAGGCACTATAGGGGTGGCCAGAGCTTTAGCCGGTAACCTGAATCCCAGGGGTGACAGGTTCAGACCATCTCTGGCAAAGCATCGTGGTTTGTCGATCATGTCTTCCCAGGCAGACTAATACTGGATCCCCTTTGAATGACACCAGAAGCTTAGCCAATTGTTGAAGTCAATAATTTTGTCCTTATACTGTAGTATCATTCTGGGCGAAGGCAGGATGCTACTCAGGGCTAGGGTCATACCTGCCTGGGTCACACGATCCAAGAACTCTTCCATGTCTCTTTTCATGTAGTCCAGGGAGGTAAGTCTCAAGTCATTCAATCCAGCATGGACAGTTTTGTACTTGTTGTGGAGTGACTTGAGTGCATGCGTTATGTGGCGGATCCTGGCACATGACAGGCAGCTGACTGTAATTTTCTCCTTGTTCAGCCTGGTGAGTGGGACATCAGTGTGCCTGACTATAGAGTCACCTATGACTAAAGTGTTGGGTACATTGTCTTGCCTTAGGGGCTGTTGTTGGGTGGCACACTGTTGTTGTGAGCTATGTGTCACTTTGGTTGTGACTGGTGTTTGTTTGCGTTTAAACCGGAGGTCCTTGTTGCTTGGGCAGGTTAATGTTTAGGGCCTCCGCATATGTGGGTTTAGTGTTGCTATGTGTGGGTGTTGATGGTGTGGGTTTTAAAGGGCTATGAGTTGCTTGAGGTATAATGCAGGTGTTAACCTTCTCCTCTTGACTGTCTAGCACAATCTTGGCCAGAGAGAGCTTAGCTTCCAGTTTGGCTATGTAAGTGCATCTCTCGCAGGTTGTAGTGTTGGGTGGTAGGAGTAGAGGATTGTCTGTGTACATGAGGCAGTTGCCGCACTGCCCCAGTATGCCCAGATTCACCAGGTGGACAGGAGAAATCACCGGAAGCTGACCCTTGGACCTGCCTTTTTAGGTGCTTTTTTGTAAAGTTTAAGAGCTGTTTTCTCTTACCTTTGCAAGGTACTCTGCAATTATAGGCTGTTTAGTGCCTATGTTTAATTTCTCATTAACAAGGAGAGCTGAGTGCTTGAATCAGTTTCAGGCTTCCTAGTGCTTTCTTGTAAAGTTTAAGAGCTGTTTTCTCTTACCTTTGCAAGGTACTTTGCAATTATAGGCTGTTTAGTGCCTATAATTAATTTCTCCTTATTGATAAGGAGAGCTGAGTGTTTGAATCAGTTTCAGGCTTCCTAGTGCTTTCCAGCAGGTTCTAGAGCAAGTGCTAGTCACAGCGGTTCAGATTTTAGAGTTACTACTGAGAAACCAGCTAGTTCTAAGGGAAAATTTGAAGAGCAGACCTTCTGGCACCTGGAATAGTTTAACTGTAGTCTCGCAGTGCTGCACGATGTTAAAAATGTGCAAACGCACGCGTTTTTAAGCCAGAAAGTTGAAAGGGATAGAAATCAGCCCAAAAAGGCTAACAAAATTGCAATTTCAGAGCTGGAAACCACTCCTCTAGTGTTAGATAGGCAGTACAATTCTCACCAGTCCCACTGGTAAGCAGTAGGATTTGCCAGTACCACAGCAAGGTCTGGATAGCTCTGTGCACAGAAAATAAAGTCCTGAGACAAGCAAAGCCTGGGATATGGACTGGCTAGAAAAGGTGGGAAACGAGCAAACAAGATAGCATTTTTTTGTTGTTGAAACAGGCTAAACAATGCAATAATACAATAAATAAACACAGAAAAGGCTAACACACTTGAGTGTGTAGTCCTAAACAGTAAATGCAATTAAAACTCTACAAAATTAGCAATTTAAAACCTTTTAAATGAAGCAGGGCAAGTGCACAACTGAAAAACGATTTAAGAGGCAGTAACACAGCAGAATAAGTAGCTAGTCTATATATACAGAGAAGTCTATATATACAGAAAAGCATTGTTAAACAACTGCTTTTGCTTGCAGAATTAGGCAAACTAATATTCGTGTAAGATGACCCATAATGCAAATCCAGGTAATTGCAATAATCATTTATTTCTTATGAATAACATTATAGGTGCATTGCAAATTTTGACTTTTGAGTTATAAGCTTGGTACATTTGAGAAAGTAATTATCCTTTTTCGTTTTTTTATTTTTTGTTTTTAAAACAATAGAGAAACACATCAGTTATAAAACAAACAAATAACTATTTACATAGGTCCACAGCTGATCAATACATCAAAGTTATTCATATCAACAATAATTAATATTTTTCAAGCAGGTCTTAAGTTTTAAGTTTAAGCCAGGTTTTACATGAATGTGCAATATTAGAAGTTCTCATCTTTATACAGTTCACTACTTCAAACAATTTTTGCCACACTGATAAATTCATCACTAGAGGGGGTAACTTTATTTTTCCAATTTTTAGTAATCACTTTTCTAACTATAGCAAGACTAGACCAAAGAAGAGCCATTTGGATTTTTGAAATTATCTCAGGAATTGGAGCATTAAATAAAACTAAATATTTAAAAATATTACATCTATCTGACCATAACACTTGATTGAAGTTATTAATTTCTCCCCAAAAAGGGAGATGACTTCACATTCGTTTACCATATGTGTCCAGTCAGCTATTATTTCAGAATCACATGTCCAGCATTTAATTCATTTTGATTTATACATAATTATAATTTTTTTAGGAGTGACAAATTCATTTTTAAACACAACCTAAATGACAGATGTATCTGTCTAACAGTCAGCATTTTTACTCAGCCTGTTTCATATATAAGTTATTGTGTTCTTCCTGTTGTAAAAATGCAGATGATAGCAGACTTGTATGTTTAGCTGTGGTGCTCAATAGCTGTTATGCTGTGCATAGTTTCCCTATTCTATTTTCCGAATGGGTGTCTGCTGTTTCAGTATTTGTTGTGACGCTAACAGACAATTTCAGGCATGTACTTGTATAAGTAGCAGTGATTGACTGTTTAACACAAAGCTGACAACCATTTTCTGCAATTGCACACAGACCCAATATTCTATCTGCTTGTTTAGTATCTACTATTTAGCATTACTGTGTTTTAATTGACCAGGGTTATAGATAAGAATAACTGCAAATGCAAGCAGTGACAGGTATAGATTTTTGGTTACTGGACACTGTGTGGAATAAACTACATTGGAAAATATCACATACTGTTACTGTGTTTATGATTTCAAATATTCCTGAGGTGCTGTAATGCATTCCAATCCTCTGAAGTTGTGAAGTCAGCCATTAACAATGTTGCATTGCTCATCTCATTTGCATATACTTATTAATATTTCCACTGCTGGTTCTTTTTACTATATATTGTTAAGAAACATCTGTTTTTCATGGGATGTCTAAATGACACATTAATTGCAAATAAATCTCAGCTACACTTGAGCTTAACTCTGTTATGACTATATCAACTCAATTGTGTCAGGCACACAGTCAAATAATGGATTATGGAGAGTATGCTTTTCTGGCAGACTGCCTGTATGACTACATTGTAATGTATATGTAAGGATTTTACATCACAGGCTTCATTCAAAATGTTATCATGCTGCCAGTATAACTATCAGCTTACAATGCAGCAATTGTTTCTCACGTAGATGTATTATTTTTGTATGCCTACATTGTGATGCCATTTTTATCTTGATGTATTATATATATATATATATATATATATATATATATATATATATATATATATATATATATATTCTGCTTTTGTACACATTGTTTTCAGGCATACTGATGGCTGTTTCATATTTGAACAGGTAACACCATGAAATGCACTGGAGTAAAGCAGGAGCATGCTATGATGAGCATAGAGTCCCACACATGGCCTTCTATTGATATCATCCATGCACATTCATAAGAGAACATTGGGAATGTTGCATGATCATGACTGTACACCTGCTACTCTCAGTTAATTATATTATACAAAGTATATAGTATGATTGACAAAGTTTTTTGCATTGTTATGTACTGCATTGCCTTTCCTCACATATGTTGTTACAGTTTCATATGGTCATACATTACTATGATGTGACATAATAAACCATTTCCACCCATAGGTCACGTCAGTTTGTTTGTGTTATGTTATGCAGTCCTAAATATAGGGACACATGGATTTTGTGTATAATTTTTTTTTTCTTTAACCTTCAGAGTGTGGAATCTGTGACAGCTTACAAATTAAATAATATAGGATATGACGTACCAGACCCCTGCCAGGTGATTTAGAGTCAGAGGTCCTGGAGGCTGATGGGGTGGATGATGATGATGATGATGAAAAGAGACCTGGACCTGTACATGCCATCCTTCCAGATGCTTACCTTCAGAGATGTCAGTCACTATGACTAGCAGATGATTGACAGGACCAGATCCAGGAGGTGATGATGGATGTCATTCCAATGCAGATGGGCAACATGAAGGGGAAATTATTTCAGGCTATGGTACAGGTCACATGCATCTCCTTCTGTGTTGGCCCTCAGGTCAGTGAGTATCGTCTGTGTGATCCAGTTATGTAATTCTGCCACCATGGTGTGTGCACGTTCACAAAATGTAATGTATAAGCACAATTGTACAGACAGTTTATTACTGCCCTGTGCAGCTAATATACATCTGACTGTATACCACAGATTATCATGTCATAGGTGGCATTAGGTTATACATGGTGTATGGTACACCTTAACATCATGCACATGCTTTAAGCAATTATATTATATGATGTGCTACACTTAATGGATACATTGTTCCATAAATGCAAGGATGCTACACCTTAATTGTGTATGTGTGTACTCCTATGCATGCACTGCAGCATAGTGGCATGTGCAATACACTGTGGCCCTGTATGTGATGAGTCTGACTGTTGCAGTTACCATGTTGCAAGTGAGTCAGAACTATTCTGCTCGTATTGTCCCACTGTATGCATAGGTAAGATGACAGCAACTCAACAAATATATTATTTACATATTTCACATATAACACAATGAGTCAAGACCATTTTCTTTATTTAGACATTATTCATGTGTATGCATTGCACCCATTTCTCTAGTGACTTTTGCTGTCTTCTGTCTGTTCAGCAACATGGCCAGTCCTTGCCCATGTCATTCAAGCAATAGTGTTGTCATGCTGTCACACCGGCATAGAAGCTTTGTCTGTGGCATGTATTGGCACATAATGTGCCATGTTATATCACATTCATGTGAATGTTCTTTGTGGGCATTTATCCTTTACATAATGCGTACACAGTTATTTTTCCATTACTGTATATACAATTGATACTATATTAAGCATTATTTTTTCATTCTAAGTTATATTACTGCAAACACGATCATATCAGTATAGATGACCATATTTAGGCATTTGTTGTGTATATACGATTTACATGCATGTATATGTCTATGCACACAGTGTGATTGAGACACAAATGCCCTTGTACATTGGAACTATGCATATTCAGTTCTTCCATTTTCATATGTATGACTTGCCTTTGCTCAGTCATACACATGAACATTTCCATTCATATGTCATTAAGGGCGTTTTATGTGCATATTCCATTATGTTGTCATGACAGTATATATGTGTATGGGATAAAGAATATTATATTGTGTACCTATACAGTTTGCTGTTTACTTCCAGCACATTATTGTTTGTGTTATATGTACACAGGCATGGTTGCCATCAGCTATGGTGCCTACCTATGTGATGTACACAACCATTCATATCAATGTAGCTTGAGTGGTCTTCCATACCACTCTATGTGGTAAATATATGCACGTGCAATATGCATATATGCACATGCATATATGCATGTGCAATATGCCACTTTATATACAGTTGTCCAGCTTTATTGTGTGTCATTTTCATATGCTTGCATTACCTAACTGATGTGGATATCTATTTTCTGCCTCCCTTCCCCATTTTACCTTTGTCATATATGTTGCACATATACGTGGCATACATTTAGTGTCCTCTACATTAATATCACTGTTATGTAGTCTCACTACTAAAATATCACCTTGTGCAACCATTTTGCCATTATCGGCTTACAAGGCATATGTAAGCAACATCAGTTTACCTGTTGCGCTTTAATTAATTTTCATTAAACAGAACTTTTTTTAATTCAGTCCTAGGTACAAACTAGCATTCCTTATCTTACATTTTGTATTATTCCACACCACTCCTGTGTGTACATGTACTGACTTTATTTTCTGACTGGATTCTGTTCATCCAATGCAGGTTACACATATACAACAACACATCTCTGTTGTCTCTGACATGGCAAATTTCTTTCATATAAGCAGCCCATTTTATCTATATTTAGGTTGTGTACAAGTAGTTGTGTAATACATAGTTACATACTTGGTTTGCTACAGTACTTCTGTTGAGCATTGTGCTTGCCTTTCTCATGCATGGTTGGAAGTTTGAGTCTGTCCTCCCTTTGTCATCTCCTGCAATTCCCTGACTGGATTTGCTCATCCATGCTGTAGCTTGGCTTACACTTGCACTGCTAACAGACTTTATTGGATTCAATATCCATTGAGTACTGCAATCAGCATTTATTTCACTGCAACATATTACTACTGGCAGCCATAATGCTTCAGGTATGACTGCCACAAAGTTTGAAACATCTTAGCATTCCATAATGCATAGGTACATCTGCATTTCTGCATTTTACCATAGCTGGTATGCACCCCTGCCCTGTTTGTCAATTTTCGTTCACTCATGTTGTACAGTGTACTGTCTACATAACTTGCCTCACTTAACATTTTTCTCAACCTTTGCCTGTTGGGTATTGTAAAATTTGTTAAACATTTATATCTGCTGTTTTTCCCTCCTCCTCTTCATTCCCTGTTTTTTCCAATCCATCAGTTCTACAAAACAAAAAAAAAAAACATTACTACATATCTGCTTTTCTATTTTCCAGTTTCCCTTGGGGTATGTGTTCCTTGTGTTCCCTACATAGGTCCCAAACTCATTGATAGCTACTATTATCTATGGCAAAGTGGTCATGATTTCCCTTTCTTATGTGGAAATTTGTAGATTCAATAGGATTCTGTATATTATAATGTGTGTGTGTGTGTGTGTGTGTGTGTGTGTGTGTGTGTGTGTGTGTGTGTGTGTGTGTGTGTGTGTGTGTGCACGTGTGTGTATGTATGTGTGCATATCTATCGATATATATATGTATATATATATATATATATATATATATATATATATATATATATATAAGTACAAGCATTACAATAAAATCTGTAATTACCTGAGAATATTATTCCCTTTAATGTTGTTGTATGTCATTGGTAGGTGTATTTTTCATCTAGTGGACAGATTGCTACAGATTTATCTTCTTTTATTTATTTTGTATTCTTTGTAATGAGGTTACATAATTTCATTTGATAAACATTGATAATGCACAGCCCGGTGTATGAACCACTTGTCTAGACATATGTGGATTTGCCATGTGTGCTAGTGAGTGTACTGATCTTGCTAGATATATCTGTGTTGCTCTGACTTATTCTTTGCACACTAAGGCATGTTAGGATATTACTTGTTTCTCTACAACTTTTCTGCAGAAGTCAACAAAATGCACTGGATTCTGCAAATTTTGGGGAATCCAGACCTATGAATATGTGTTTCAGACAGAAAAGAGAACTGGTAAACATTTTGCGTCCGATGGAATAACTACAGTGATCATTCATTAAAAACTAATATTTTGTCCCTTATTAGATGATAATGACTTTACATTCAAATTAGTAGTTAACTAAAAATAGCCTTACTTAATAGAATTCCTTCATTTATGATGATGATAAAAGAGTTTAAATAATTGTCATGTAAATAAATGCTTCATTTTCTATTTACTAATATTGAGGATTAAATAGAAAACAGTATATTTTGGAATAAATTAAAATCATATTTATATGAAAGATATGCAAATTGTTATAGAAACAAGTGAAACGAATGTGGCTGTAAAATGGTAATGATACAGAATAGATTAAATATTGACAAATTCAAGGCACAAAATAGAGAAAATATGTTTGTTGATATAGCCAAGGTTAAAAGTAAAATATCAGCACATTTAGAACGAATAACACCATAAAAAAATAGTATACAGCTATTCTGTTATCCATAAAAATCTTCTTACACTTCTTCCTTGAAAAACAATAATAGTGTTAAAAAGCAGTGTCCTCAATTCTTCTTAGCAAATTGAAAAAAAAATATTCAGCGAGATTGTTCAAGTCCATTCAAATAACCTACAATGAACATTTTTGCTGACAACCTCACATCACTTGAAAAGAATCTGAACTGTCAACAAGAGAAACAATTTAAATGCTTGATGTGGACAGAGAGTCTATTCCATAGATTGGGGTGTCTCTGGGACACAAATCTGTCCCACCAACAAGTCTTATTGATATCACAGACCAGGTTGAGGCCGCACATGCGGGTGACTCGAGTGGAGCTTGAATTGTGGCTATGCAGCAGTCCCATAAAGGGGTATCCATGAATGCCTTGTATGCCAGACAGAGGTCACCTCTGAGGAGTCTGTATGAAGCTGAGTGGAGGGATAGAGCTTTTAGCCTATCTATGTATGGTAGATGTTTTAGGCTCTGGATTCTCCTGGTGAGAAACCTCTGTGATGTCTCCAGCTGCTGCATGTGCTTTACGAGGTACATGCCAAAAGGTGCATTGTACTCAATAATGGGCCATTTAAGGGAAAATACAGGGATGTTATGACCTCCTTGTCCCTCGATGTGATACCCTTACTTATGAGGTAGGCCATGTAGAAGGCTTTCCATACAATGGAAGCAACATGGTGGTCAAAATTCAGGTTACTATCAACCTGGGAGCTGAAATCCCTCATGTCTGATTGAGTGCTTAGGACATTGTTATTAATGTGATAATTTGTGGGGATGTCACTCTCCCCAAAGGGGATGATGATGCATTTTTTGGTTTTAGCTTGAGGCCATCTTTCTGGCACCAATCATTTGTCTGAGTGAGACCCTCTTGGAGGATGTCCACATCACTAGGGGAACTGATGACAGCACCCAGCTTGCAGTCATCTGTAGACTTGGTCAGACATAGCCCACTGGTTTTGGCTTGCACCGCAGAAAAGTATATCCCAAATAACAGAGGCCTCAAAACTGAACCCTGGGGTATACCATGTGTTATGGGTCTACTGCTTGAAGTGGCTTCCCCTATTTTTCACTAGGTGGGTTCTATCAGTGAGCCAATTTGCTACCCATCTGGTAACATATGGATTTATGCCTAGCTGAGACAGTTTTTATGCCTGAGTGGAGAATAGCGTCAAAGGCTTTGGCCTGGTCAAGGTAGGAGGTGTGTACCCTCTTCCCCTTGTCCATGGCTTTGCTGACTGTCTCAAAGAAGTCAACCAAATTTAGCAGCCATGACCTCCCTTTGATGAAGTCAAACTGTGTGGTATCAAGCATTTGGAGGTTGCCAATGTCCTTGTTAATGAGTTCCATGATAATCTGCTCCATGGCCTTGCAGATCAGGTTAGTTAGGCTGATGGGTCTATAATTTCCCAGATCAGTGGACGCTCCACCTTTGTGTAAAGGGATGACAGTGGCTGTCCTCCACGCAGCTGATAAGAAGCCAGTACTCAGGCTTTGGTTGAATAGGGTGTCTAATGATGCTTCATGTTCCTGCCTTAGTTCACTTAGGATGCAGCCTGGGATGTTATCGGGTCCCACGGAGGCTGTATTTTCTGCCTTTGAGAGAGCAGTGATGACCTGTTTCCTAGATATAAGGGAAGGAGCAAGTACTGGAGATGTCCTGATTTAGTGATGGGGGGACAGAGGGGGTAAAGTTTTTACTGAATCTGTCAGCCAGCAAATTTTTTTATGCCTACAGCATTTGTATGTGTGTTGTTCTTGGCCACCAGTTCTGAACAGATCTGGGTGCTTCCTTTGAGGCTGCTAACATATGTGAAAAAGGCCTTATGATTGTCTCTAGTAGATGTGGCCAATTTGGAATCAAAGTTTGCTTTGAAGGCTTTCACTAGTGCTCTTATTTGCTTGTTCAGGCTATGGAGAGATTGCTTTCAATTGGGAACCTGCTCTTCTTGGACTTTGACAGCAAGTTTTTTTTTTCCTTTTGTTATAGAGTTTATTTATTGCAGATGTCCACCAGACAGGTTTACTCTTCCTTGCAGAGGATGATTTAGTCCTGTCGGGTATTTCTGATTCCATGCATCTATATAAATTCTCATATAGTGCTTTGGTGTAGTTTTGGATATTGGTGACAGTTCCTATAGAGGGGGAAGGGGCTGTGAAGCTGTTTATATCATCCATCAGGAGGCTGTAATCAGATCTGGAGAAGTTTTTATGTCTGATCCTAACTAGAGGGAGTTGGAGGAGATGGTGACTTAGAAAGTGACCGCTTTTATGGCAGGATATTATCAGGGAGGAAAATACTATAGGGATGCTGCAGTGGTTACTCATGTTGGTTAATACCAAGTCCAAGATATTATCAACTCTTGTGGGGGTATAGACTAGTTGTTGCAAGGCATTTGCATTGACAAGATCAAGGAATCTCTGGACATTTGTGTTCTGGCATGAGTAATTATTTCAATCTGTGTCTGGGAAGTAAAAGTCACCCAGGATCAGGGTAAAGGGTTGAATCTTGATAGGTCTAAATAGGGAGTTTTAAGTACTTTCATATTGCCATTGCTGTGAGTTTGTGTATGATGTCCACCATTGTGAAATAATGCATTAAAGAAAAGAAATGGGGAAGATAGGACAGTGGTGAAATGGGGAGCAAGCAATACAGAGCTATTCATTTGTTCAACAGAAAACATGATAATATATGTAGAATATTAGCTAAATTTTGACTGTCAAACTTTAGCAATGTGACTCATGTTTGTGCAGGGCTAAGCAGTGCACAAACATGCATATTTCATATGTGTATACACTTTGTTAGCCATCATGCAAACCTGCTGCTTGTTGCGCTATGGAAATGTATATATTATGCTGTATTACTGCTATTTACTGTCCATTTACTTTGTATGATGTGAAATTACATGTAGAAACATTACAAACCTATCTAACTATATGTGATATATTTAAAATACATACATATGCTGCAAGCACCGAGGCACTACACCTCTGGGGTCTCTGTACTTTTTCCACACACATATTAACCACACTGCAAAATGTAATATCAAATGTTATGTGTTATGCAATGCACATTAATCTGGTAACATGCAGAACTACAACTATTGGCCCATACACATAAAAAGCCTTATCTGCAAGGCTACTGCAGAAGTCAGCATGAACCATATCCACAGGGATATAGGTGACCTTCAACACACTTGACCCTAATCATGCTGGTTTTGTGAAGGGTAGACCTTGCATATTGACCTTTGTGGACTTCTTGGATGTTGACCGCAAAGAGCTGGATGAGGAATAACAGGACATACCACCTATGTTGTTGTCTAAGGCCTTTCACACTATCCCTCATTAATGTCTCAAAGTGAAGATCTCTCATCTGGGAATTAGACCATACACTAGTAGATGGAGAGCCAACTGGATCAATGACAGAATGCACATTCTCAGAGTTGGGACTGCACCTCAATAACTAGCCACAAGGGTCTGTGTTGGGCCCTCAAATGTTTGGGAAATGCTTTCCTGAAGTACAGGCAACAGCAGATTCCTTGTGGTTTACCAAGTTTGCAGATGACTTTTAACTGGACACACTCACATAGAGTCCTGCAATGATGATAACATATTCCAGTAAGGGCTAACACAGGCTGATGATTGAAGACAAATGCACGGACTGAACTTTAAGCATACAATGATGATTCGTCAATTTTGTCAGTGATGTACCCCTGAAAATTATGATATACATAGCATCCCCACAGCCAAAATGAAGCCAGCATCCCCCCTAACCTTAAACACAGTGTCATCAGACTTGGGAATATATGTTGATAGCAATCTACACTTTCATCACTATATACCCATAATAGTGACACACACAATCTGCACTGCATACATCATACATTTTTATTTTTATTTTTATTTTTATTTTACATTTGTTGACCGGGATAGTCCAACTGGATGCATGTCCATTTTCAGGGGAGGCCCGGGGAGAAAAGCTCCAAAGGTAAGCAGATACAGCATTACATAATACCAGCATTACATATTACAAACAGACTATTTACAGAGATTACATAAGTAAGCAAATTAAACAAGTTCCATAGGCTAGAGTTAATACTGAGCGCAAGTCAGAATCATATTAAATTACACAGTAAACTGGTTAACAAATTTTTACACATTCTAGAGAGAGGTAGCCAGGCTTGATACATTGACATAGCCAGTTACATATGGACATCACATCCAAGACCAGTGTAGTCATTCCTCTGCTTGACTCCACCCTTATCATACCAATAACTGAGTACAATGCTCACATCTCTCTATACCTCACCAGACACCTGCATCAATTGGAAAGACCACAGGGTTGTGCCTGGGAAGACTCCATGGCCTCCAAACATGACATATGTGGAAAGACTGACATACCTGTCACTGTACTCAGTATAATGCAGGCTGCTGAGAGGTGACCTATGGCTGCCCTCCAGAAAAATCTCAGACCCTACCCTTTGGAAATGATGGGCATTTGTAATTCAAATGGGACAACAATAATTTGTCCCAGGGTTTTCAGAGTAGCCTGTGACATAAACAGAACATGCTGGGGAGACAGATATATCCCACAACAATTTGAACTCCTCTGTAATAGGCTCCCACTGTATGTGAAGCTGTGTTGCTCAATGACCCTGTTCAAGTGCAACCTTGTCTACTGGGTGGGTGATTGTAAAGTCACCTGTGGGCTGTCTCCTATGACCCTCATGAACAGAGCCAGTTGGTGCTGTTCACAAACATGCTCTGCTAAAGATGACCATCCAACTATGCTCAAAAAGGATAATTGTGGTTTTACACAGCTAGGCTTCTAAATACTCTACTGCTATTAGGCTAGTAGCATCATATGAACCAGTGAAGTTATCTGCCTATGCAGGCCTCACAACCTGTTGACCTCTGCATGGACTGCTGATGTCATCTAGTATTAGTTCACCTGCATTCTTATATAAATCAGACTTGTGCTGTGGTGCTTATGTAATGTACTGTGTTCTGTAGTTTGCGTACTTTGATAAGGATTTTGTTTTCACTGCAGTCAATTGCTTGTGTGTGTTTGCGTGTGTCTAGACAGCAGAGCAGATGTGTATATCCTGCAGTTACTTCTCCAAATACATGGATTGCCAGTATTTTCATCCTTGCTTATGACTACATATTCATTTCATGCAGGTCTCTCAACCTCTTTCCTCCCATATGACTTGCTAATGTTGTCTACTATAGGTTCACCTAAACTCTTGTATATATCAGACTTGTGCCATTGCATTTGCACTAAGTACTGTGTTCTGCAGTTCTTGTACCTAGATAAGTAGGGGTTCATTTCTCACTGCAGTCAACTAGGTGTATTTGTGTCTAGACAGCAGAGCAGATGTGTGTATCCTGTAATTATTTCTCCATTTATAGCCAGTATTTGGATAATTGCTAATGCCTATACATCAATTTCATACAGGCCTCTTGTCTCCCACACGACCTGCTGATGTCATCTACTATAAGGTCACCTGCACTCTTGTATAAATCAGACTTGAGCTGTAGTGCTTGCATTAAGCACTGTGTTCTCTACTCTGTGTGCATAGATAGGTAGGGGTTCTATTCTCACTGCGATCAACTGTGTGTGCATGTGTGAGCTGTTGCATGACATTTCAGAGAGCATTTTGCACCATCATATGGGCACTGTCATCTTCTCCCCAACAGACAATACTGATGTCATCAGCTATATCACATTTTTGGAAATGCAGTACTCACACAAGAGCAGAGTCAGAGACTGGTTTGGAGGCCAGACAGAAATCACCTCATCCTATACAATAAAGTTTACAGTGACATGGCAATCCATCCACATACATTATGGCATGATGTGAAGGCCCTGTGTTATCTTTCAAGAAAGCCCTGTGGTCTCTCCAGCTGCTACATGCGTCTGGTGAGGTACATGTAAAAATGTGCATTATACTCTATTATTGCTGTAATGAGGTTTGACTACAGTGCTGTCATACATTTCTAAGTTCTCAAAATGATGGCATGACTTATGATTTGCACAAAATAGGCTTTCAATAGCAGTGTGGACACTTGGTGGTCAAAGTTCAGAATGGCTATCTAAATGTGTTCCTAGTGCTTGCATCATTGGGCTTCTGTATAGCAGGACTGTTGTCAATGCTCTGATTAACATGGAAATCTATGTTTCAGATGGACAGCATTCCAAACACACATTTCAGCATTTATGTGCACACTGTGTGCCTTTGTCACCATTCAGTTATGTGTGTTATCTCCTCCTGTATTATGTTATCACCAATTGTGGACTCAATAATTGCACACAATATGCAAGAATCAGCAAATTTGGTAAACCAAAGGCCATACACTTTAGCATGAACTGTTTTGAAATACAGTTCAAGCAGTGAAAGCCCAAGCACAGATCCCTGGGGTTTGCCAATGGGGACAGCTGTACTGGTACAGGTTGATTCACTAACTTTCACATGATGTGTGCTCTCAGTGAGCAAATTCTTTATCCATCAACTGACGCAAGTTTTAATCCCTAGCTTGGGGGGTTTCTCAATGATACCTGCATGTGTGATAGTGTCAAAACCCTAGGCCAGATCACAATATGCACTATGCACTGTCTTACCTTCATCCAGACCTATCAGATGGAATTCATGTGTTGTTACAACATTGCCTATCACCTATGGCGTGACCCTGCACAAACACCTTCTTGATATGTTGGAATATACAGCTCAATACACTGTGCACACAGCCTAAGTTCCCATACAAGCATGTACATCAACATACATCCACCTGAGTTGGGGGGAGACAAGAACTAATGCATGCATATATAGGGACATCCTGACTCTCCTTGACTGTGAGGTAGATCAACATGTCATCACGGACCTTTTCTACATGTACACTAGTAATATTCCAGGTGTGTGCAACAGACCTGTGTGAGTTGTTTCTGCCACATCTGGTCCATTAGATTTGATAGATGTCCTCAAAGAGGTCATCAAGGGCATGCATGATGACAACAGTATCATCTTGTGGAACTTAAACAGGTCAAGGCATTTTACAAAAATCCACTCTGAAGTATTCAATCAACACTGTCATATGTTGCCATGAATTGCTATATCACCAAATGAGTAGACCAGTGTATGACATACATGGCATCTCACTAGGTTGAAATGTGTGACATGACATATACCTCAGGTCCAGTGATCAGGTAGGTATATCAGGGGTGTCTGCTAGGCCCTTTCTTGTCCATTAGTTAAGTAATTGACATCACAGATGACATATAAATGCTGTGTCCAAACAGCTGCCTGAAGGATTACAGTGTGTGGGCAATTACTGACTCCAATTGTGATATTAGTATAATACAGATAGTATCAACACATACCAGGGATTGCTGCCATGACCATGACAACACTTGCATTGATGAGACACATGGAGGAATTTGGTGAATCAAGAAACAGACAAACCATCCAAATATATAATGGACATCACACCCTATAATCAGACCAATAGTTATGTATCCTGTGTCCTGGGGTAGATGGTAAGTGGTACATCCACCAGCATGTGGTTACAGTGCAGACTATTCCCTTGAATATAACACAAGTACTGGGTATGTGAAGGACATGCACTTCAGAAGCCATAATAACATCATGGTTCCCAGCATTCATCACACCAAAAACTGTGTACAATGCAATCTTCTTCATATAGCTCCTTACACATCTTCCAGTGATGTGTAACTGAGGTGTACCACCTTTGTCACAGTGCACTGTTGCACAGCTTATTGACCATACCTAAGTATTCTTTCTAGGGAATAGACATGCCTGTCTGATGATGCAGAACACCAGTAGGTTCATAGGTTCATAAGTGTTTACTAGGCAAATGACCACAAGGGAATTTTTAAGCCTAGCCATGCATCCCGAATCTCTGACGTTCTGATACCCTTGTTAAATGTAAGCAGGGGCATGGAAGATGAAACATTTGCAAGCAGGGGCCTGGAGATGAACCATTTACAGATTGCCTGTATCCATTATAGACATAGGTGCCAACTTATAGATGTAGTTCCTGTTCCCCAGCCAATTGTACAAGTTGCACTTGAATAGAGTTAGGGATGAACTCTGCTTTACATGGATAGGGAGCATGTTCTAGAGAAAGGGTAGTCGCTGGAATACATACCTGTCTCTCCAGCAGGTACTATTTATCTCAGGCAAGGTTTAAGTCTTTAGAAGGGGTAATTCTGGTGCTGTTTGTTTTATGGATATGCAGGAGGTCCATCAGAGTGGGGTCTGACAATGTCCTGTATGCCAGGCATAGATGTCCCCTCAAAAGCCTGTTAGGGGACAGACTACAGGGATAGGGCCTTGAGGCAGTCTGCATAGGAAATTTTATGTATGCCCTGTATTCTTTTAGTGAAGAACATCTGTGGCATTCCAGTTGTTGGATATGCCTGGTTATGTAACATACCAAAGGGGGAATTGTACTCTATGATAGGTCTAATGAATGCCAAACACAGTGGAACAATGACGTCCTCGGACTTCAATGCAATACCTTTGTTTATAACTTGCACAACATAGAATGATTTCCTCACTACTGCAGACATATGATCGTCAAAGGCTAGAATACTGTGTATGTGTGTTCCTAAGTCCCTGACTACTGGGTCAGCTCTAAGGGGTGGTTGTCAATATGATAATAAACAGTGGTGGATGACTTCCCAAAAAATAATATTATGCATTTCTTGGCATTTAGTTTTAGTCCATGGCTCTTACACTAGTTGTTTGTCTGTGTCAGCCCTTCCTGGAAAACGTTTATGCCAGTGTAGGATTCAATGACAGCTCTTAATTTGAAATCATCTGAAAATTTAGTCAGCTATAGACTATTGACAATGGCCTTGACTTCAGAGAAGTAAATAAAGAAGTGGTCCAGTGACCTATCCCTATGGGACTCCACTTGTGACTGGCCTCTTTGTAGAAGTGGATTCCTCAATTCTAACTTCCATGGTCCTGTTTGTGAGTCAGTTGGCTAACCACTGGGTGACGTATGTCTTTGTACCTAATATCTTGAGTTTTTCAACAATGCCCGAGTGGGGTATTGTGTCAAATGCCTTGGCCATGCAACATATGTAGTATGAACCATTTTGCCCTCATCTATCACTCTCGTGAGCTTCTCAAGGAAGTCCACCAGGTTGAGTATTCATTGCCTGCCCTTGACAAAACCAAACTGGGTTGGGTCCAGTGTCTGGAGGTTTACTATATCACTATTGATCATTTACATGATCATTTTTTCCATGGCTTTACATATAAGACTAGTGAGACTTATGGTTCTGTAGTTTCCAGGGTCAGTAGAAGGCCACCTTTGTGCAGAGGGATGACTGTTGCTGTTTTCCATTCATGAGGTATGAAGCATATTTGGAGGTTACAGTTAAATAGCAATTCCAGAGGGCCTGACAGATCATGTTTCATGCTGTTTAGAAGGCATCCTGGGATAATGTCTGGGTCTGTTGATGTGGTGCTCTTGGCCTTAGAGTGTTTTTACACCAGATGCATGTGTGCTTCCTGTTTAGCTTATGCACACACTGCATACACAGGTGTTTGAAAACATTAATTGCATGTATATCATTTGTGACAGTGTGGACCGTGCCATAGATATATGCCCTGCACACAAGGTAGCTAGCCTGTATAGCCCATACTGTCACATAAAGGTATA
The DNA here is from genome assembly GCF_019279795.1 of Protopterus annectens. NCBI lineage: Eukaryota > Metazoa > Chordata > Ceratodontiformes > Protopteridae > Protopterus > Protopterus annectens. The sequence continues at coordinate 737,150,942 of NC_056726.1, read as the reverse complement.
GCAGTGTCCCTCCTAACACCTCTTGCAGGTATGACAGTACCAGGACAGTGTGTGTGGTTACCCTCATAGACTGTGGATGTATTATAATAGTTGTGTGTGTGTGTGTGTGTGTGTGTGTGTGTGTGTGTGTGTGTGTGTGTGTGTGTGCGCACGCCCAGGCTCATTTTTTATCACTCCACATCACATATGTTATGTCACAAGCATGGAATTAATGGTGGTATTATTCTGATATTGTCCATGATTGGGGTTGGTCCTTGTAATGTTTGCCATGATCTTTTACCAATAGCCACCTTGCTGGAGACTTCTGCTGAGATTACACTCATATTCAGGTGAAATAGATGCACAGCTTCCCAATATGCACTCTGCCACAATTGTATTTCAGATCACTGATAGATGTCCTCGGCATTATTCATGCAAGGATGCTTATCTCACAAAAACATCTTATCCATTGTTATGTCACCTGTGTGACAGGCAGCAACACATTTTCACTGTACAGTGCATACTGTACCATACAGACATGCACTTGGTGTTGCTGCCACAACCATTTTCCATTGACATACCTTCTTCTGTTGTACATGTGGAAGTTTCACCTGTTCTCTTTCCCTTTGTTCATTCCTGCAATTCATCTGCATGTCCCTATTCAATACACACATTTCCCCTAAATGATTATTTTACCCTAAGTGATTAAACATAGAGCTATCTGAGGAGGAGCAGCTGATCTGTGATATATAGCAATAAGTAGCCTGTTTTTGCTTATTTGTAGTAGTTATTGCTTATTCTAGATATATATAGCAATTTTATTGTATATTGCATACTTATACTGTTTTTCATAGCTATTGGCTCCCTTGTGATAATCATTTCAGTACTTACGTATTATCGCAACCAGATTTTTGAGGTAATGCTGGTTACTTCTCATTGTGTCAAGTAGCACCAAGAAAGTATTAAAAAGCTCAGAAACATGTTTTCTTTAATGTTTTGTGTTTTTAGGAAGGTTTATTGGTTAAAAGGCTGAAAAAAATAAGGTTTGAAAATAAGTTTTCCCTTTACCGCCAGCATCTCATATCAGTTAAGCAAGTTCCATTCTACTTCAAATGCTTAACTGTTTCTAAGATTTTGCGATACGGTGTACGTTGTTCACGTTTAAGTAATGTACTGTATTGGGGTAGGGTGAAGTGTGAAAAAGTGTGCTGGGATATTGGTGGTGTTTTTTTTTTTTTTTTTAAATAATAAAGGTGTACAATTGTAGGTTTTGTGGGTAGTGTGCTGAAAACACGTCAAGCATTGGATTCAACTTGGAGTGGTTGAGTTTGCATGTGTATTTGGCCAGAAAGGACTTTGGCAGTTATCATGCATATGTTAGGTGCTTTTCGGAGATACCTCATTTATTTATCAGTTGTAGTTTTGTAGGTTAACCTTCGTAACAGAAACTTGCATGAATTAAGGGCTTGCAAGAGTGATGGGGCATAATGTTGACAGGTAACCCGGGGTAGTTTTTCATGGCACTGCCATGATGGCAGAAGTTGCCAGGTGTGGTTTGGTTTGTTTTGGTGTTGTGATGGTGGCATATTGGAACAAACTCTGGATGTACTTCAGGGATTTCTGCTTGTTTTATAGCTGGAAAGCTATGCGTGGCTCATTCGTTATTTTTCTGTTGGTATGTGGGTGGGGAGTTATCAGCGATTGCACTCAGTAGCCCTTCAAAGCAGTTATTTTGCTGAGGAACGCGCATCACACAGCATTACTGACATGAGTTAATCTCAGAAAAAGGGACAAGCTATTTTAAAATGTTATTTTCTCAGTGTTTTCAAGGTTAAATAGTACTACAAATTAAAAATAGTATATGTTTTGTTTTTTAAAGGAAAACAGAAGCAACCAGCATTAGCATGAAAATCTGGTTGCGATAATACGTGTACCAACATTTCTGTAGTGTTCTCCCACCCTCCCTCCCTATTGTCTTTATACCTGCTGGCCTTGCAGTTGCCCGCCCCCACTCTAAATTTGATGTTGGACACTCCTCCCAGTCTAGTGTCATTAGCTTATTCTACCTAATACAGAGAGAACATCTGAGAAGGCCAAACCACTTAGTTTCTTTCCTTCTGTTCCTCCTTTCTCCCTTTCCTAAGAAAAAAAAAAATTGTCCGAATATCCTTGTGTTCTGACTGTGCTTCTCAAACATTTTGGAAATATAGAGTATATTTTAGTGCATTTATTAAAACTGTATTTGCCTTAATACTGCTACAACTCAAGTGTTCTAGGTTTCACTGCATCTGAATTGTTTTAGCTGCTTTTCTGTATATATAGACTTTTCTGTATATTTAGAGTAGCTACTTATTTTACTGTATTACTGCCTCTTAAATCGTTTTTTAGTTTTGCACTTACCTTGCTTCATTTAAAAAGTTCTAAATTGCAAATTTTCTAGGGTTCTAATTGTATTTACTGTTTAGGGCTATACACTCAAGTGCACTTGCCTTGCTTCATTTAAAAAGTTTTAAATTGCTAATTTTGTAGAGTTCTAATTGTATTTACTGTTTAGGGCTACAGAACAAGTGTGTTAGCCTTTTCTGTCTTTATTTAGTGTATTATTGCATTGTTTAGCCTGTTTTAACAAAAAAAAATACTATCTTGTTTGCTCGTTTCCTGCCTTTCCAAGCTAGTATAGTCCAGATACCAGGCTTTGCTGGTTTCAGGACTTTATTTTCTGTGTTCAGAGCTATCCAGACCTTGCTGTAGTAGAGGGAAGTCCTACTGCTTACCAGTGGGAGTGGTGAGCATTGTACTGCCTGTCTGACAATAGAGGAGTGGTTTCCAGCAATGAAATTGTAATTTTAGCCATTTTGGGCTGATTTCTATAATTTTAGTCATTTTGGGCTGATTTCTAGCCCTTTCAACTTTCTGGCTTAAAAACGTGTGTGTTTGCACAATCTTTTCATCGTGTAGCACTGCTGGGCTATGGTTAAACTATTCCAGGTGCCAGAAAGTCTGCTCTTCACATTTTTCCTTAGAACAAGCTGATTTCTCAGTACTAGCACTAAAATCTGAACCCCTGTGACTAGCACTTGCTCTAGAACCTGCTGGAAAGCACTAGAAAGCCTTAAACTGATACAAGCACTCAACTCTCCTTGTTAATAAGGAGAAATTAATCTTCGGCACTAAACAGCCTAAAATTGCAAAGTACCTTGCAAAGGTAAGGGAAAACAGCTCTTGTACTTTACAAAAAAGCACCTAAACAAGCATGTCCAAGAGTCAGCTTCCGGTGATTTCTCCTGTCCACCCGGTGAGTCTGGGCATACTGGGACAATGCAGCAACTGCCTCATGTACACAGACAACCTTCTCCTCCTACCATCCAACACTACGACCTGCAAGAGATGCACTTACATAGCCAAAGTGGAAGCAAAGCTCTCTTCAGCCAAGATTGTACTAGACAGACAAGAGGAGAAGGTTAACACCTGCAGTACACCTCAAGCAACACATAGCCCTTCAAAACCCACACCATCAACATCCACACATAGCAACACTAAACCCACATATGCGGAGACCCTTAAAATTAACCTGCCCAAGTAACAAGGACCTCCTAAGCTGAAATGCAAACAAACACCAGTCACAACCAAAGTAATACATAGCTAACAACATCAGTGTGCCACCCAACAACAGCCCCTAAGGCAAGACAGCGTACCCAACACTTTAGTCATAGGTGACTCTATAGTCAGGCACACCCACCAGGCTGAACAAGGAGAAAATTACAGTCAGCTGCCTGTTGGGTGCAGGATCTTCCACATACCACATGCACTCGAGTCACTCCACAACAAGTATAAGTACGACTCTGTCATTGTCCATGGAGTGAATGACTTGAGATGTACCTCCCTGGACTACATGAAAAGAGACATGGAAGAGCTCTCGGATCATGTGGCCCAAGCAGGTATGACCCTAGCGCTGAGTAGCATCCTGCCTTCGCCCAGAATGATACCACAGTATAAGGACAAAATGATTGACTTCAACAATTGGCTAATTGGGATGACATGATCGACAAACCACAATGCTTTGCTAGAGATGGTCTGCACCTGTCATCCCTGGGATTCAGGTTACTGGCTAAAGCTCTTGCCACCCCTATAGTGCCTTTTTTAGGCAAGGTTCAAAAGACAAAACCACCACCGTAACAGGTACAAGCATGCAAAATCTGAAGGTAATGCTACTCAATGCTAGACATCTAAACTTCAAAATGCACTCTCTCGAGGCACTCTTAAAAATGGAGAACACTGATATCTGTGCAGTAACTGAGACCTGGTTCAAGGTTCCAGAGATCATCCCTGCAATACCAGGCTACAACTCTTACCACACTTTTCAACCAACTAACCAAGACTGAAACACTAAAGGTGGAGGAGAGTCCATATTCACCAAGGATATTCACATCTCCAGGCTAGTTGCCCAATACAATGCATCTGAAATTCTCCACGTGCAACTAACACTAGGTAAGACTGCAATCCAAATTGTAGCTTGCTACAGATCCCCCACCATGCACCAAGATTCTCACTACACCTTTCTAAACATACTGGAAAATATTAAGATGCAACCAAACACCCTAATACTGGGTGATTTCAACTACCCTGCCATTAACTAGGAAAAACACTTGGGTACTAACACCATTTCCCAACGGTTCTTGGAATTCCTAAATTCCAAAGCCCTAGATCAACTAATCTATTGTCCCACCAGGGGCTCCAATATCCTAGACCTGGTCATTACCAACATTACCATTACCAACATGGGAGATAGATGCTCCACACCAGTGGTCACCACCTCATTTGTCAGGTCTGACCATAAGCAAATCACCCTTGACATCCACATCCCACTCCCACTTCCCAGTAAGGAAACCTCCGTAAAAAAACTTCTCCAAAGACAACTTCATGCTACTCAAGTCTGAAGTGACAGACTTCATGACACCCATGCAGATGGGAGCTAAATGTTTGACTGCTGAATACTACACTAAGGCACTGTACGAGCACATCCACTCATGCATGAGTCGTGCCATCCCAAATAGAACCAAGGCACTCTCCTCCAAAAAAAAGGAAGCCAATCTGGTGGTCCGCTGCCATAAACTAACTATACAACAGAAGAAAGAAACTGTTGCAGAAAAGAGTAAAATCCCAGGATGCAAAAACTCTCTTACCAGCCTCAGTAAGAAACTGAGATCCCTCATATAATCCTCCAAAGCTAGTTACGAAAATAAAATTGCCAAAGATTCCAAAGAAAAACACAAAGCATTCTATATTTATGTCAAGAATTTAAATGGCAATGCTCAAATATGCTCTGAGCTACAACAGAATGGCATCAAATATACTGATCCCAAGGATATTGTCAATATCCTGGCAGATCGATTTAGTGCCAACTTCACCCCCCACTCACCCCCTAAAGGGCCCATCTCAATACCAAAAGATTACCAAATTCTGGTAATCACGGCCACACAGGTAGAAACCGCAATCTCCAAACTATGACTACAGCATCCATGGGATCAGATGACATCCCGGGCTGTGTACTACATGAACTACAAAATGAGCTGGCACCTCACCTAAGTGTCATGTTTAATCATAGCCTTACCTCAGGCTTCGTGCCCACTGAGTGGCGCACAGCTACAGTTATCCCACTCCACAAGGGGGGATCCACCTTGAATCCCAGGAACTACTGTACCATCAGTCTGACAAGCCTGATCTGCAAGGGCATGGAATACATTATCACGGAACTTATAAACAAAGACATTGGCAACCTTCAAACACTGGACCCCACCCGGTTTGCGTTCGTGATGGTCCAATCTTGTCTTCTTAACCTGATTGACTTCTTTGAATCAGCCTCCAGAGGTGCGGACAAGGGTAAGGCAGTTCACACAGCCTATCTGGACCTCGCCAAGGCTTTTGACACCATCCCCCACTCTAGAATCATAGATAAACTTACTAAGCTGGGCATAAATCCCTATGTCATTCAATGGGTTGCCAACTGGCTTACTGACAGAACCCCGACTGTAAAAGTAGCAGACTCCAAATCCAGCTCCAGACAAGTGACAGGTGGAGTACCTCAGGGTTCAGTCCTGAGACCACTCTTGTTTGGCATCTACTTCTCTGAAGTACAGGCAAACACTAAAGCACTCTGGCTAACAAAGTTCGCAGATGACTGCAAACTGGGAGCCATTATTGAAACCCCAAATTATGTGGATATTTTACAAAAGGGCCTTACAGAAACCGATGCTTCGAGCCAGAGCCATGGGCTCAAGCTTAATGCCAAGAAATGTATAGATATTCCCTGTTTGAAAAACCATGTACCCATGAATTACCACATAGGTGGCAGTACACTAAACACTGAAAGTGTGATGAGAGACTTAGGGACACAGGTGGACATTGGTCTCACCTTTGGTAACCACATCACCAAAACAGTCATGAAATCCTTCTATGTGGCACACCTCATCACTAAGAGCTTTTCATCCAGAAAAAAGGAGGTCATTGTCCCACTGTACTCATCTCTCATTAGACCCATTATAGAGTACAATGCCCCATTTGGTATGTACCTCACAAGACATCTGCAACAACTGGAAAGGTCGCAGAAATACCTCACTAAAAGAATCACAGGCCTAAAGCAGACACCCTATGCTGACCGTCTAAAAAAACTCCAGCTATACTCTGTGGCATATCATCTACTCAGAGGCGATCTCTGCTTAACACACAAGGCCATGTCAAACCCTGAGCTGTTGGACATGCTCTACTTAAAGAAATCTCAATCCCTCAGAGCCACACCCTCCAGGGATCTAAACCTTGTCATCACAATTAACAAAACATACTGGAGGGATAGGTTCCTGACCCAGACACTCCACATACTCTGGAATAGACTGCCTATACGTGTCAAGCAGAGTGCCTCCTTGGCCCTCTTCAAAAGGAACCTTGACGATTAGATGGGAGATAGGAAATTCACCCTGGGGGTCACTTCAGTCTCCCTGCTAGACAGGGGTCCAGGGAAGTAAATACTGTTGAAAGAAATAGCCAGGGAATTGTTATGACTAGGCTTGTATAGGGCCTAGGGCCGATAGCCTAGTACCAACCTATGAACCTATGAACCTATGAACATGGCAGTCCCACGTCCTGTTACAGATCGTTAACACAGCTTCAGTACAGTATGCCAGGAATTGAAGTATTTATTTATTTATTTAACTGACGTTTGTTAATCGGGGAAAGTCTGACTGAGCTAGAGCCCTTTTTCAGTGGAGGCCCGGGGAGAAAATCTCCACATTAGAACAAACAAGGTTACATTCATAGCATTAATGAGAACAATACAAAGTGAGTAGGATTTGGTACTCAAGAAGGTTACACAAGTGTTTCAACAGAAATAAATGTATACAATCAAAAGAAAAAAACATTTAAATTCAAATGTATGATAAAGTAATGTAAACAAGTTGGTAAGATACATTGTGATGTAAGGGATATAACAATACTCTGCACTTTAGGTATACTGTCCTGTAGTATGTTTGGACCATATACTTCACATTCATACCTCTCAGCTGTCCAGATATTCCCAGGATGTCCAGATGTTTTCTTTATCAAATATGTGGCTTTCTGTCATATCACTGGGTTGTCGACTGATGTGACTAAATAATACATACATTTGAGTGCATACCTCTCAACTCTCCTGATCTGTACAGAATATGTAATTTTTGTCTCATATTTGTGATCTTTTCCTCACAACATTTTTTTCCTGGCAAATCATTGACATATCATTGTAGAGTATATTCAGAAACTGATGACTGACACTTAAGTTTCAAACTTCATGCTCCTCAGAAAGTTCATGCTAATGTACAGCCTATATATTCTATCAACATCCTAAGTCTGAAAGTACAATATTAAACATCTATCCCTATTTCTGGCCCTTTGTCCCCTCATTTTTATGGCTATGGCTACATTTCTCGCTCTAAGAAGTTGAGAGTGTTACATTCTAATAAATTCCTATGTGACACCTATGTCAAATATGTCTATATTACTGGTTATTTGTCCTCTCATTAAGTTGGCCTCTGTGCAGTTGTGCTGCCCTAACAGACTGACAACTATTTGTAAAGCCCTAGTGATCATTGTGGCATTCTATGCAAATCCACACACTGTAGGTGCTCTCCTTTACATGGAATTGCTATCTACATTCGCTTACAATGTTTCACAGACAGAAACATGTTGTGAGCTGCAACACCTACAGTAGCTGAGGCATGCCGCACCTCATTAACATGCATTGCATGCAGACGGACTCTGCACACTGTCATACTAACACATAAACTCTGTGTGGGCTCTGTGTGAAGCCTACATGGAGTTTATTGACTCCCCCCAGACTGTAGTTTAACTTAGTTACACATCTGTCATTGCTAATTTTTAACTTCTGTTTTCCATGTATATACCTCCAAGTCCCACCTCTGAAAATGGGTCCTGCCCAGTAGAACCAAGTCAAACAATGTAAAAAAAAATACCTATTTCTGCATGATATGCATGGTGTACATTTTTTTATTTTCGTTATACTCCAGGTCATGGCTGAAGGGGGTCATACTTAAGCTCATATGTACACTTGATAAATAACTGAATTAATAAATAAATTGATGCCATTATTTAAAATAAACCAGTTAAAATAGTCAAGATCCTGGGAGTAATGTGTGTTAAAATAGTAGAAATAAATGCTGCTCACTTAAAAAATCAAATACTTTATCAATGTTGAGGCTAATAATGGCAAACTTTTGTTTGTTATAATTCACAATATCTATTAACATTACATTTCTTTTAATATTATCCCAGAACTGCCTTTTTGTTGCAAAGCATATTTGGTCTTTCCAAATAAACTTTGGTAGAATCCCATTTGTGTCTATAGGATTAGTTGAAATTAATATTTTGTAGTCAGTGTTTAATGATTATAACAGGCTGCCATCTTTCTCTCTTTTTTATGATTCAGTTCCTTAATTTTCTTAGTGAGAAATTGTTGTGGTTCTTCCAATTGTGTTAAGTGTTTGGGGATCCACATGGCAAAGAGGATATTATACTCAATGATTGGCCTAATAAGTGCTGAATATATTTGAATGATCACACCCCTGGATATAGACACCATACCCATACTAATGCATTAAACAATGAAAAAGGCTTTTCTGACAATAGTGGATAAATGGTGTTCAAAGGACAGTTTGTTGTCCACATAGGATCCCAGGTCCATAACTACCATATCAATATTTATAGGTATGCTGTCGATGTGATAGCTACAGGGAACATAATGCATGCTGAAGATGACTATTATACATGTTTTTGGTATTTAGTTTTACTCCATGTTTATGACACCAGCAATCTGTTTGAGAAAGACTGTCTTGTACAATCACGCTGTCCCCTGAAGAGTTTATAAATGCAGCTTATTTATAGTTATCTGCAAACTTGGTCAGCCATAAACACTTTACATTAACTTTGACCTCTGAGAAGTAAATGCCAAAGAGGAGTGGCCCAAGGACCAAACCTTGGGGTACACCACTTGTGACAGGTCTTTTGGAGGAGGTGGAGCTGCTTACCCTAATTTCCTGGGTTTTGTTTGTGATCCAATTTGCTCTCCAATGAGTTACACAGAGATTAACAACAATACCTGAATGTAGGATGGTGTTGAATATGTTTGTGAGATCTACATATGCTGTATGTACTTATTTGCCCTCACCTATTGCTTCACTAACCTTTGTGAAGAAGTCAAGCAAAATAAACAGGCAGGATCCACTTTGAAAAAACTGAACTGGCTTGGATCAAGACTTTATAGATTACCTATGTCCTTATTCATTAATTTTATAAAGTTCCTCTGCAAAGCCTTACCACTGAGGCTAGTTAGACTCATGGGTCTATAAATTCTTACTGATGTACTACATTTGTGCAGGGGGGGGGGGGGGTAACTGTTGTTTTCCTCCATTTATCTGTCACAAAGTTGTTTGTAGGCTGACATTAAATAGCCTGTTGAGGGGATTTCACAGGTCCTGTTTCAGGCTGGTCAGTAGGTAGCCTGGTATGTTATTTATTGTCATAATAACAGTGTTCTTAGCCTTGGAAAGTGCTTTGAAAACTTGTTCTTGGGGGACTTATGGGGAGTTGTAGATGTAGGTATGTGTATAGGAATTTGGCAGCAGAGAGAGGGTAATATTCAAAATTAATTTATCATTTAGTAGATTGGCTATGTTTTTGCAGGCTAAGTATGTGATATCATTTACTATTAGTTCTGTGTAGAATTATGCAGTGTTTCTGAGGTATCTGGTAAAATTCAAAAAGCTTTATAGTTGTGTTTTGCCTGGGTATCTATTTTTACCATATATCTGACTTTGGTTGATTTGAGTTCCTTGTAAAGTTTAACAAGTTATGTGAAAATGTTTGCAACTTCACTCATGATGAAGGTAACTGATTTCTGGTCCAGTTTCTATTTATGAAGTCCAGAAATCTCTGGGTGTAAATGTTAGGGGATGTATAAGTCTCCTAGTTGATGAATAATTAGTTGTAGCCCACCAGAAGAATGATGCTTGACCTAACACATAGGGATTCCATACTAGACTAGAATTCAGATTTTTTTGGGCTTAGTACACTGTTTTTTGTGTGCAGACAATAAATAAGGATGCAATTTCAGGGTGTGAACAGAGGTTATAAGCCATGTCTCTTATTGCATGTTGGCCAGCAAGTAAGGAAATGAATTTTGCTTAAAAAAATTAAATAGGAGTGCATCTAGTAAGACTATGCATTTTTTCTGCAGTGAAATGCATTTTGCTTTATTTAGTAGTAAACGGTGACATTCAGATCTGGGCTCTGGATCATGAAAAAGCAAGTTAAATCTAATGTGATTTGATGTGTTCTTTCTTAAATGTACTGTAATGTTTTGTAGTCCTCATTATTCTTGTGCTTGCATAATTTCCTTACATTTTGCCTATTGGTGGATATAAAAAGAAATCTGAAAAAATTCTAAACTCAGAACAATATTTTTTGGATTATAGCTGTAGCAATCTTGATGTTCAGTGAAAGCTGATGTACTGGTTATCCCAGATGTCTGAGTTCTTAAAGGACTGTGTGCAACAACTGACCATGCTGCCTACATTTCTTTCAATAAGGGGTCAGCAGAGTACCAAGTATGTTGCTGTCCTTAGCAGACCACACTGGACATGCACTGCTCATGTCTCCAAAAATACAGCCGGGTTAGTGGGATGCTGATGCAATTGCGCACATTAGCAGTTTGAGGGCATTCACTGAAGCTGTTAATAGGGTTCAGTATCATGGTAATTATGAATGCCTATCAATCTCATTAAAGCCAAGCAGAATGACACAACCAAAGTGAACAATGCAATTTTTTCTGCTGTGATAAACCTTTGCAACTAATACCCACCTCATCTCTTATACTGCCTATGTGAAATAGCCTTCATTTTAAAAACATGACAAGAGGGCTTAGAGAAAAAATGTTTGCAGTTTCAGAATAATAGAAGCTTGATATAACTACCATTGCTGACAATGCAATACTAAAAACCAGGAACATAATGGAAACTATTAGATATTCCTTTACTTATATGCATAAACTGATTTTCCACTTTTCTATCAGGGAAACGACCATAACATGCTTAAATGTGTGCTGAGTAGAAGACAAATGTGATTTCATGCTAATTTTTCTGTCTATATCATATACTGACCATAATTTCTATTTCTTCTTCATATATTTAGTACCTGCAAAACTTTTGAAACTGTCAGTTTGCTTTAGTGAGTATTAGCTATTTAGAATTTGTGTTACTTTTGCATATCTCTCTCCGTATATGTGTGTATATATATATTTATATATATATATATATATATATGTATATATATATATATATATATATATATATATATATATATATATATATATATATATATATATATATATATATATAAAATATATTTATATATATATATATATATATATATAGGTTCATAGGTTCATACTAGGCTATCTGCCCTAGGGCATTTATAAGCCTAGCCAGAGTGTGTTTGGCTTTCGCCACCCATTTTAAATTAATTTTGCTATGCCTTTTTTGAGGTTAGTATACTGTGCCTCTGACTAACAGTGACACAGAAGTGATAGCCGGGGTAAACCTACAATCTCCCATCCACTCATCAAGATTCTTCTTGAAGAGAGTCAATGTGGGACTCTGCCTAATCTGGACTGGGATTTTATTCCAGAGTGAAGGGAGCCTCTGAGTTATGAATCTGTCCCTCCAGCATGTCCTATTTATTTCAGTGCTGAGGTTCAAGTCTCTCAAGCGCGTAGCTCGATGGGATTTGGATTTTCTGAGGTGCAGCATGTCCATTAATTCCGGGTTGGACATGGCTTTATATGTCAGGCACAGATCGCCTCTGAGCAGGCGATATGCCACTGAGTAGAGCTGGAGTTTCTTTAACCGGGCAGCATATGGCATCTGTTTGAGCCCTTTGATCCTCTTGGTGAGGTACTTTTGGGGTCTTTCCAGTTGCTGCAGGTGTCTGGTAAGGTACATCCCAAAGGGGCATTGTACTCAATTATGGGCCTGATGAGGGATGAGTAAAGAGGCACGATGACCTCCCCTGATCTAGATGTGAATCCCTTCATGATTAGGTGGGCTATATAAAATGTTTTTCCAACCACTTTGGCCACGTGGTTGTCAAATGAGAGATTGCTATCAACTTGGGTCCCCAGGGCCCTAATGACTTCTTCTGTACTTAATGGATTACCACCTATGTGGTAATTTGTGGGCACTTTGTTTTTGCCAAAGGGGATGACTATACACTTTTTGGCGTTTAGCTTGAGGCCATGGCTCTGGCACCAGTTGTCTGTTTCTATGAGGCCATTTTGGAGGATGCTTGTGTCGGCTGTAGAGTTGATTATGGCAACCAGTTTGCAGTCATCTGCGAACTTGGTCAGCCACAGTCCTTCCGTGTTGGCCTGTACCGCCGAGAAATATATACCGAACAAGAGAGGTCCCAGGACTGAGCCTTGTGGGACACCACTTGTAACTGGTTTGGAGTCTGACATGGCTCCAGCAATTCTATCCATGTGAGTTCTGTCCTTGAGCCAGTTTGCAACCCATCTAGTGACATAGGGGTTTATATTTAAGCTGGTGAGCTTATCTATAATGCCCGAGTGGGGTATTGTATCGAAGGCTTTTCCGAGGTCCAGGTAGGCTGTGTGGACCACCTTCCCCTCGTCAATGGCCTTGGTAACTGTTTCAAAGAAATCGACCAGGTTTAAGAGGCAGGATCTGCCCTTAACAAAGCCAAACTGTGTAGGATCCAGTGTCTGTAGGTCCCCAATATCTTTATTTATGAGGTCCATGACGATCCTTTCCATAGCTTTGCAGACCAAGCTAGTCAGGCTTATGGGGCGATAGTTTGTGGAGAGGGACCACTGTTGCTGTACGCCACTCTTTGGGTACATATCCTGTAGTAAGGCTAAGATTGAACAGTAGTTTTATGTTTGGGTTTAGCTCTTCTTGGAGTTCATGTAGGATGCAGCCCGGGACACCATCTGATCCCATTGATGCTGTGTTATTTGCTTTGGAGAGGGCGGCTCTTACCTGAGCATCTGAGATGTCAGGGGGGCAGCACTCTGTTGGGATAGATATTTGCCCTTTTGGTGGGGAGGGGGGGGGAGTTTGCACTGAACCTGTCAGCTAGGATGTTGGCAATGTCTGTGGGCTCGGTGTATTTTTTGTCATTTTGGACTACTTCTGAGCATATCTGGGAATTCCCACCCAGGTTCCTAACATAACTAAAGAAAGCCTTGTGATTATCCTTAGTGTCCTGTGCAATTTTTCTCTCGAAGCTGGCCTTAGACGATTTTATGAGTGCCCGTAGTTTTTTGCTAATACTGATCAGAGATGCCTTCCCTTTCTGGGATTTTGCTCTATCATGTAGTAGCTTCCTCCTTCTATTGTATAGTTTGTTTATGGCTGGGGTCCACCAGACAGGACGTCTGCCTTTGGAGGATTGGGTCTTGGTTTTATTTGGGATTGCATGATCCATGCATTCCTGAAGGTGTTCAGAGAATGCATTTATAAAGGATTCTGCGGTCTGGGCCATATTTTCCACAGGCCCGGGGGCTTTGAAGGATTTCGCCTCGGTTTTGAGGCATGTGAAATTTGCTTTAGAGAAGTTTTTCACTGTGGTTTTCTGGGCAGGGGGTGGGGTCGGGATGTGAATATCCAGTGAGATTAGTTTATGGTCTGATCTTACCAGTGAGGGATACACTTCTGCTCTGGAGCATAGTGTCCCCATGTTGGTGATGATCAGGTCCAGTATGTTTTCCCCTCTTGTGGGAGTGGTAACAAGTTGTTCCATAGCATTTGAGTTTATAAATTCTAGGAACCTTTGGGCTAGGGTGTTGGAGCTAGAGTAATGCTCCCAGTCTATGTTTGGGTAGTTGAAGTCGCCCAATATAATGGTGTTTGGAGAGACCTTCATATTTTCCAGTATTCTCAGGAAGGCCGAGTGGGGTTCCTGTGTTTGGGAGGGTGGTCTGTAGCAGGCTATAAACTGGAAGGCAGTTTTACCCACAGTTAGTTGCACATGTATAGTCTCTGATGCTTCGTGCTGTGCCACCAACCTGGAGGTGTGGGTATCTTTGACGAATATTGATACTCCCCCTCCTTTTGTGATTCGGTCCAAGTTTTGGGGCTGAAAAGCATGGTATGAGGTATAACCTGGTAGTGCTGGGGTGCTCTCAGAAGCCTTGAACCAGGTTTCTGTTACTGCACAGATATCGATGTTCTCCATGCTAAGGAGAGTTTCGAGTGTGTGCATCTTGAGGTTTAGACTTCTGGCGTTGAGTAGCATTACTCTTAGTTTCTTATCCCTTGTGATACCTATGGAGGTGGGTTTGTCCTTTGAGCCTTGCCTAAAAAAGGCACTATGGGGGTAACAAGAGCCTTTGCCAATATCCAAAAGCCCAGGGGTGACAGGTGCAAGCCGTCCCTAGCGAAGCATCATGGCTTGTCGAGCATGTCATCCCAGGCTGACAAGCATTGGATCCCCTTTGAATGACACCAACACTTAAGCCAATTGTTGAAATTGATCATCTTGTCTTCATATTGTGACATCATTCTTGGTGAGGGTAAGATGCTACTCAAGGTCAGGGTCATACTGGCCTGGGCTACATGCTCAGAGAGCTCCTCTATGTCTCTTTTCATGTAGTCCAGGGAGGTTCCTCTCAGGTCATTCACACCAGCATGGACAATGACTGAGTCATATTTGTACTTGCCTTGGAGTGACCTGAGTGCTTGTGTTATGTGGCGGATCCTAGCGTCCGACAGGCAGCTCACCGTGACCTTCTCCTTGTTCAGCCTGGTGAGCGGGACGTCAGTGTGCCTGACAATAGAGTCACCTATTACAAGTGTATCAGGTGTCTTGTATGTATATATATATATATATATATATATATATATATATATATATATATATATATATATATATATATATATATATATATATATATATATATATATATATGTGTGTGTATATATATATATATATATATATATATATATATACACACACACACACACACACATCACACACACACACACACACACACACACACACACACACACACACACACACACACACACACACACACTTAAATAAAGCATAATTATGTGGAAATTACATTTAACATTCATAGGCATAGTTCCAGAAATGTCAGCCCACAACAATGCATTTTCATTATTAATAACTATAAATCAGTGTCTTTATATATTTGCCGTAGGTTACATGATATTCAAGGTTATAAGGATTGACAAGTAGTGATACAGGTATAGTTTTCCCATTTTGTGATAGTCTGAGTGACAGGGAAAATAAACAGCTTAGTTATTAAGTGAAGATATCTAAGAATTTGCCACTGCATCAGCAATATACTACAAAGAATTACAAAAACATATTATTTCTGATATCTATAGGAGGATCTGTTATGGTTTGCATTTTAAAACACATACTGTCGAATATATGTTTCTCTATTACAACAGAATCATGTTATTGTATTACTGATTCAGACAGACAGAGTACTTTAGATTTTCAGTGCATTACTCTGCAAATGAGGACTTACATACCCTGTCATAAACCATGGAAACATTCAGTTTTAGTACCTAATGTGTATTTATATTGATATCCGTATAGAAGTCATATATTATCATATTCAATTATGTCTCTATGACATCATCATGAAATTGTGAAAACATACACTGATGATTGCTATTTATTTTCTCTCTGCATGGTATATAATAATATACACACAGTCCCTATGTAATTTGAAATGTTTAAGTATAAACAAAATGTTTCATTTACACTATAAAAACATGCTATCTTCTATGCATATTCTAAGAAGCAAGGATTCTGGCTGGAAATCTGAAATGAATACAAAGTGTCTTGCAACATCTGTTATGTTGACAGATATACAGCTAATGAATATGCCAATGGTGCAGAGATCTGATTTGATATTCAGCATATCACTATTAAACACTACAGTGCTGATAGCTTTGACCTTTCTCAATTACTTTATAACAATATTTCATTGTTAGCATGCCTTTCAAAGCAACAGTTCACCATTATTAGAACCATGTCAAGGTCAGGTCTGCAAGGAAGCCATTGTTATTAACTATGACCTCTAAGTGTACAGAGGTCTTGGACCTCTCAGCAGTACCTTACCAAGATTCTTATTACAAGAAGTACATTGGGTATGTTCAGAGGGAATATGCCACAATTCTGATTAATCATTTAGGTTATTAAATGAAACATTTAATGTTTCATTGCTACTTTACAGAAATCAGGAGTAATTCTAGCTGTTTTTAGAATGTATGAAAGTAGGTGGTGTTAACTGTTTTATTAACAGTATCCGCTGCAGGGTTTCCATTATGTGAAAGCACTGTAATAACAATTAAGTTGGCATATTGATGTGAAGGCCAGGCCAATACAATTACTTGAAATAAATATTTCCCACATTTCACTATCTTATTTGTCTTAATAATAATAATAATAATAATAATAATAATAATAATAATAATAATATGCACTTTATGTAAATAAGCAGAGTAGTATTTAGTCATAAATACAGCTTTACTGAATTTGCGGCTTGTACTCGAAAAACTAATGCACACATAAGTCTTTGTATGTTTTTCAGTAGTTTATGATATTACAAAAAAAAACAACTTCTATGCACTTGTGATTTTAACCAGGTATTAAATCTTATATGTCCTCATCTGTAAACACATCTCTGCTATGTAATATTCTTAAATTATATTGCCTCTTCAGCTCACGTTTTTATTGTAAGCACTGAACTCCTTTCAGTATCCTCTGGCACATTCTTGTTCTACTTCTAAGTATTGCATAATTAGGAAAGTTATCACTTTATATTTTATAAATAAACTTCCTTCAAATATTTATCAACTGAAGTTAATAATGCTGGCTCTAGGGTGTACAGGAAAGCAGAAAGCAAATGGTATGATACACAGCTGACAGACTTACATTGTACAAGACTAATGCATTGTCACGAAGCACTATGAGATTCTCCAGTAATATACATCACTGTAAATGCAGTGTGTGAATGTTACTCAGCGTGTAAATGCATTTTAACACACTTTGATGAAATATGGAGAAACTTTCCTTTCAATTTAGTATCTCTAGACATGATAATATTAATTAAGGGGAGGCAGTGGGTGCAGTCTGTCTACATAGGGTGTGAGTGGGCATTGCCCCAGAGTAAAACCATACTTCAGATTCTTACAGAATTTCAATTTAAACCACTATTACCAATATCATAGAGCCAGATACATCCCATAATGCTAATTTGTTCCAGTGTGAAACGCTGAGTTACCTCCAGCTGAACATATAACTGGATGAACATAACTGACCATAGCTTTAACTGGATGTAAGACTTAATTTATTTTTTGTTTTGCATAGAGATAAGCCCCCTGCACACCCATGTCAGTAGCTTCACCTCCTGCACACAGTTATTTGCAATAAACACATAGTCAACTTCTGTGGAGACACCTGAAACTTTCAACAAACCATGAATCATTCCTGGCACTGTAATATAAAAATATTGACTATAACTCTCAACTGTCCAAAAGTTTGCAGAATGTCCAGATTTGTGCCTCACATTTTTGGTCTGTTTCTCTTAAAAGGTCTGGCTTTCAGGCAAATCATTGAGGACTGAATGCATTAAATAATGACAGACATTTGAGATTCTGACTTTATATCATGGCACACAGTCCTGGAAAACATTAAGAAGCCCAGCCAGCATTCCCAGTTGTCACAAAGTACAGTTTAATGAAACGACTTTCTCAAGGTTGTACAGTTTGCCAACAATGGTAGAGAGATTCAAACTCTGTACCTTTGGCACACAAAGCAGCTCATTAACAAGTTGGAGCTTTATTCCTCTGCTGTTACTGCTGCACAGTCTTCAGACGATCCAGGCTAATGTAAAACCTGCTATTCTAGCAGCTCTCAAAATTTATAACAGGAATATTACACAGAAATGTAGGAAAGGGGTCTTTTTAAGGCTAGCCAATCAGAAGTCCCAAGAGCTACTTATTCCCTTTTATAGATAGGAAATAGTCAAGTTACAGTTTTGGAACACATCTGCTTCCTCTGTCCATAAAGACATAGGTATTACCCCGGGTCAAATGTTTGGTTTTCCATCTATTTGTCCAGTTTGTATTTGAATTGGGCAAGGGAATTACTTTGTTTCACATGGATAAGAATCCTATTCCAGAGGAATGGAAGCCTCTGTGAGATACTTCTGTTTCTCTATCATGTCCTGCTTAGATTGCTTTAAAGGTTAAAATACTTAGAATGGATGTTTCTGATACTATTACTTTTGTGGATATGGAGCAGTTTCACATGAGGAGGCCTTAAACCCTACACAGAAGTCACCACTTGTCAGTCTATAAGAGACTGAAAATAGGGAGGGGAGGGGAGAGTGATCTAAGGTGGTCCCCATAATTCATATATCAGACTCCCTGTATTGTTTTGGTAAGACGTTTCAGTGGGCATTCAAGTTGAACTATGCTCCTTTACAGGTATATTCCAAAGGGAACATTGCACTTAATGTTTTGTCTAATTAGGGCTGAGTACAGAGAGACAATATCCTCCTGGGAGCTTGATGCAATGCCCTTACTTCTAATTTGTTGTTTATAAATGACTTCCTAACTGTGGGGGACACATGTTAGTCAAAGGCCATATTGCTATCTACTCAAGTCCCCAGATCCCTAACTACTGTTTTTCTCTTAACAGGTGTGTTCTCAATGTTGTAGTTTGTGGGGAGGGATGATTTATCAAAGGAGACAGTTGTGCACCTTTTTGCATTTAATTTGAGCCGATGGTTCTTATGGCTATTGCTCATTTGTATGAGATCCTCCTGAAAATGCTTAGGTTCAAAGGTAAGTACTTGTCTAGCTGGCACTGTGGGCCATTTTAAGCCTAGCCAATTTCCCTTTTCAAAGGTAAGAATCAAACCATGTACCCTGTGTCTGATGTAAACACCTTAATCATTATACCAACCCCCAAACTCTAAAAGTGATCCTTCTATTCACTAAATGCAAACTACTATCATAAACATAATAAGTAATAAAGTCTAATTAAGTCATTTGCAAATGTCATAGTTCCATACATAGTTACTAGGCTTGTAGCCCATGGAACCATTAAGGAGGCTAGTTTAAATTCTCAGTTGCTTCCAAGCACTGTCTGATTAAATAACTTGCTCAAGGTAAAACAGTAGGTAAGTGAGGGATAATGAAATCACACCCTGTAACACAGAAATCACAGCTCACAGCCTTAATCCTCTGTACCAGCTGCCAGACAATATTCTTGTAAGCACAGCATTAATGAGATGAGCTACTGCAGGAGTCATTTCTCTTTGGTGGATTCCATGACTGCCCTGAGCTTTCAGCCATCTGCATACATGGTCAATCACAGGTATTTTGTATTGGCATGGACATCTGAGAAGTAAATGTTATACAAGAACAGTCCTAGTAGTGATCTCTGCAGAACTCCATGTGTATCTGGCTTTTTAGTGGAGGTGGAAATACCAGTTCTAATTTCTTCCATCTTCTGTGAAAGCAAGTTGGTTACCCTGTGGGTAGCATTTGGGTTTATTTCTATTTTTTGGAACTTTTTGATGCTACCTGAGTGAGGAATAGTACCAAGTGCCAGTCCAAACTGGCTGTATGAACTAATTTTCCCTCATCCATCGCCTTTGTGACTTCTCAGAAAAGTTTACCAGGATCAGCAGGCATGACCTCCCCTTGATGAAACCAAACTGACTAGGGACCAGTGTGTGTAGATTTAGTATGTCTTTGAATGCAACATCCATGATAATTCTTTCCATGGCTTCATAGATTAGATTGGTCAGATTAACAGCTCTATAGTTTCCTTTGTCAGTAGATGGAACACCCTTGTGCAATTAAATGTTATTAGATTTCTTCCAGTCCATGGGTACAAGCCCAGTTTCAATGCTGAGATTAAATAGCTTCATTTAGGGGACTGATAATTCCTGTTTCAATTCAGTTAGGAGGTACCCTGTTATCAGTACCCATAGATGCCATATTCTTTGTCTTAGACAGCACCTTTCAAACCTATTCTCTGCTAATAAAAGGGGGTGGTATGGGTTTTAATATCTCCATAACTGCTACTGGTGGGATGGTGGAGTGAAGTTTGCAATTAATTTATCTGTCATTTGGCTTGCAATGGCATTTGGTGCACTAAACATGGCATCATTTATCACCGGTTCTGCACACTGGTCTTATTACATTTCAGTTTCCTAACATGGGTGAAGAATACCTTATGGTTGTCTTTAGCTTTGTAGGCTATATTTAACTCAAATTTGGCATTAGTGGTTTTAACTGGACTCCTTGTCTGCCTGTTAAGGTTTATGTTTGTGTTATTGGTATATTTACTGTGTTTAGCCATGATTTCTTTTCCTCTTGATCTACATCTTGTTTATAGCTGGAGTCAACCAAGATGGTTGATTTTTGTATATTTTCATTTGTTTCGTTTGAGTGGGAACAGCCACTTCCATACAGCAGTTGAAGTGATGATATAATGATCGGACAAAGGGTTCAGTACAGGCAGCTGAATTATCTTGGTTTCAGCAGTACAAATTTTGTTAATGTATCAATCAATAGCAGATAAACTGCTTTACAATAATTTTTGAGTATTCTAGGATTTGAAGAGAATCCCTGTTCCAGTATAAATTCAAAAGATATTACTTTGTGATCTGGCCTTACTAGACAGTATGATACACTGGGGGTGGGGGTGGGGTGGTACAGCAGCTCCCAATATTTGTGAGGATCAAGTTAAGGGTTTTGTCTCCTTTGCTGGAGTTTTAAATCGCTGTTCCAGGAATTTCTGGGCCTGCTTATTTGAGGTTGTGCATATTTCCCAGTTTATCAATGGATAGTTGAAGTCTCACAAAATTACCTTGTTTAGTGACTCAAATTCATTTAGTTACCTAGTATGAGTGATCTGGGTGATGGATGGGGAATCTATAGCTAGCGATGATAAGTTGGTAGTTTGGATATGGAGAATTTCTAGCTCATCAGGCAGCTTTACCAATCTGGAGGTGTAGTTATTTCTGATTTAGGTTGAGATTCCTCTGCCTTCTTTGGCTTCCTGAGTAGTATTTGGTCAAATGGTGTAAAAGATGATATAGCCCTGTGCTGCCAGGTGCTTTAAATCATGTCTCTGTTATCAGACAGATGTCTATGTCCTGCAGGGTGAGGAGGGCTTATAGGGAGTGGAATTTTTTGGTCAGACTTATTTAGCACTAGTACCTTCGTTTTGGTTTGAGTAAATTTGGTTATGTGTGTTGGTTTAGAAGGTTGACATTGTCTAAAAAATGGCATTGTGTGGATAGATAATGTTATTCCCAGTATTTGAATACTAAGGGGAGAGAGAAGTGCAGGCCATCCCAGGGAAAACAGCACTACCTGTCTACCATGTCTTCCCAAGGTGACAGATACTGCACTAGTTGCCCAACACAATGCATCTGAAATTCTCCAGGTGCAACTAACACTAGGTAAGACTGCAATCCAAATTGTAGCTTGCTACAGATCCCCCACCATACCCCAAGATTCTCACTACACTTTTCTAAACATACTGGAAAATATTAAGATAGAACCAAACACCCTAATACTTGGTGATTTTAACTACCCTGCCATTAACTGGGAAAGCTACTCATGTACCAACACCTTTGCCCAACGGTTCTTGGAATTCATAAATTCCAATGCCCTGGATCAACTAATCCATAGTCCCACCAGGGGCTCCAATATCCTAGACCTGGTTATTACCAACATGGGAAATCGATGCTCCACACCTATGGTCACCCCCTCGTTAGTCACGTCTGACCATAAGCTAATCACCCTTAACATCCACATCCCACCCCCACCCCCCAGTAAAGAAACCTCCATAAAAAAACTTCTCCAAAGCCAACTTCATGCTACTCAAGTCATAAGTGACAAACTTCATGACACCCATGCAGACAGGAGCTGAAAGTTCAACTGCTGAATCCTTCACTAAGGCACTGTATGAGCACATCCACTCATGCATAAATTGTGCCATCCCAAATAGAACCAAGATGCTCTCATCCAAAAAAAAGAATCCAATCTGGTGGTCCCCTGCCATAAACAAACTTTACAACAAAAGGAAGAAACTGTTGCAGAAAAGAGGAAAATCCCAGGATGCAAAAAACTTCCTTACCAGCCTCAGTAAGAAACTGAGATACCTCATAAAATCCTCCAAAGCTAGTTACGAAAATAAAATTGCCAAAGATTCCAAAGACAACAACAAGGCATTCTATAACTATGTCAAGAATCTAAATAGCAATGCTCAGATCTGCTCTGAACTAAAACAGAATGGCATTAAATATACTGATCCCAAGGATATTGCCAATATCCTGGCAGATCGATTCAGTGCCAACTTCACCCCCCTCTCACCCCCTAAATGGCCCATCTCAATTCCGGAAGATTGCCAAATTCTGGTAATAACGGCCACACAGGTAAAAACGACTCTCCAAAGCTAAGAATACAGCATCCATGGGACCAGATGACATCCCGGGCTGTGTACTACATGAACTACAATATGAACTGGCACCTCACTTAAGTGTCATGTTTAATCATAGCCTCACCTCAGGTTTCATGCCCACTGAGTGGCGCACAGCTACAGTTATCCCACTCCACAAGGGGGTATCCACCTTGGATCCCGGAAACTACCGTCCCATCAGTCTGACAAGCCTTATCTGCAAGGCCATGGAGCGTATTATCATGGAACTTATAAACAAAGACATTGGCAACCTTCAAACACTGGACCCCACCCAGTTTGGATTCATGAAGGGCCGATCTTGTCTCCTGAACTTGATTGACTTCTTCTAATCAGTCTCCAGAGCCATGGACAAGGGTAAGGTGGTCAACACAGCCTATCTAGTCCTTGCCAAGGCCTTTGACACCATCCCCCACTCTGGAATCATAGATAAACTTACTAAGATGGGCATTAATCTCCACATCACCCAATGGGTTCTAACTGGCTTACTGATAGAACCCACACTGTAAAAGTAGCCGACTCCAAATCCAGCTCCAGACAAGTGACAAGTGGAGTACCTCAGGGTTTAGTCCTGGGACCGCTCTTGTTTGGCATCTACTTCTCTGAAGTACAGGCCAACACTAAGGGACTCTGGATAACAAAGTTTGCAGATGACTGCAAACTGGGAGCCATTATTGAATCCCCAAATGATGTGGATACTCTACTAAAGGGCCTTACAGAAACAGATGCTTGGTGCCAGAGCCATGGGCTCAAGCTCAGTGCCAAGAAATTTATAGTTATCCCCTTTGGGAAAAAACATGTATCCGTGAATTACCATATAGGTGGCAGTACACTAAGCACTGAAAGTTTGATAAGAGACTTAGGGACACAGGTGGACAGTGATCTCACCTTCGATAACCACATCGCCACAACAGTCAGGAAATCCTTCTATGTGGCACACCTCATCACTAAGGGCTTTTCATCCAGAAAAAAGGAGGTAATTGTCCCACTGTACTCATCCCTCATTAGACCCATTATAGAATACAATGCCCCGTTTGGTATGTACCTCTCAAGACATCTGCAACAACTGGAAAGGCCACAGAAATACCTCACTAAAAGAATCACAGGCCTAAAGCAGACGCCCTATGCTGACCGCCTTAAAAAACTCCAGCTATACTCTGTCGCATATCATCTACTCAGAGGCGATCTTTGCTTAACATACAAGGCCATGTCAAACCCAGAGCTGTTGGACATGCTACCCTTAAAGAAATCCCAATCCCTCAGAGCCACACGCTCCAGGGATCTAAACCTTGTCATCACAATAAACAAAACATGCTGGAGGGATAGGTTCCTGACCCAGAGACTCCCCAGACTCTGGAATAGATTGCCCATACTTGTCAAGTAGAGTGCCTCTTTGGTCCTCTTCAAAAGGAACCTTGACGATTGGATGGGAGAAAGGAAATTCACCCCGGGGATCACGTCAGTCACCCTGCTAGACAGGGGTCCAGGGAAGTAAATAGTGTGGGAAGAAATAGCCAGGGAATTGTTATGGCTAGGCTTATATAGGCCCTAGGGCTGATAGCCTAGTACCAACCTATAAACCTATGAACATCCTTAGAATGACACCAGTGACAAAGGCAATTGTTAAAGTCATTATTATTTTCACTGGTATTGTGGCGTTATCCTTTGTGAGAGTAAAATGCTGTTTAGTGCTAGACTCATACCTGTCTGAGGCTCATAATCCAAGAGTTTTATCATATCTCTATTTATGTAATCCAGTATTCAAATCGTATCCCTGATTTTGGACATCTGCCCCTCCCCGACATTTTTTTCCCTGTTCACAATTTTTGTGCTAAGAGGTTGAGAGATATGGTACTAACAAGGATTTTGTATCAGAAACTATTTTTATTGAGACATAAATCGCCTAGCTGTTTTCACTGAATTGCATCCACATCCATTGCCTTATCTAACCCCACAATGCCTTGGATCAGCTGGTTGACACACCCACAAGAGGCTCAAACATCCTGGACCTGGGGTTCACCAACATGGGGGAGCCACTGCACCACCCGCAGTGTGTGGCCATCTCTGGTGAGATATGACCTCAAATCAGTCTTGCTAGAAGTAACTATAACAGGACACCCCCCCCCCCTCCTTAGCAACAACTCGACTAAAATGTCTCTAATGCCAATTACAACCTTTTATGTGATGGCATAAAGAGCTTAATTACCCCTCCCCCACTGATGGAATAGACACCTATATGGAGTTATACACCAATACTTTATACAAGCATTTTTACAACTGTATTGACTCTGCCATACCTGAAAGAACCAAAGCAAGATCTTCAAGGTAAAAGAAACCTGCCTGGTGGACAACTGCCATTAATAGACTATACAGCAGGAGAAATAAATTGCTGTCTAAGAGTAGGAAGGAGCGGTCTCAAAACTGGAAACACTCCCTCCTCAAGTTAAATAAGTAAATAAGACTCCTAGTGAAATCCTCCAAAGCTAACTACGAATCCAAATTAGCTTATCTAACTAAGGATAACCATAAGGCATTCTTTAGTTACATCCGTAATCTCAAAAGTAAGGCCTAGATCTGTGCTGAACTCATAGCTTATGGTACTACATATACAGAACCTGTGGCTGTTTGTTTGATTTAACTGAAAAGTTACATCATTTCCTTGTTTGAATTCATTAATTTCCTGTGGTTGTATGTGTATAAGAATGTTATTTTTCACTGCCTATTTGAATCTGATGAAGGCCACTTAAGCTGAAAGAAAGTGCTTATTAATTCGTGTGGTTTTTAATAAAGTTCGCTTTTTTAATGGGAGTCTTTATGGTCTTGGATTCCTTGCTCTTTTTACCAGTTAGTTTGTGGAGTTGTGATTGGATTCTTTATTTTTTTACAAGTTATTTTCTGTTGTGGTTTTCTGGCAGCATGGATTCCCTAGACAAAATCCCTATACTTTTTTCACCAGTCAAAGGAAAACATTTAATAGTTTGCATTCTGAACTGCAGATTGTGAAAGGTGAACTAACTAGACTCATTGAGTTGTTGAGTCAACCACAGGACACTCCTACTTCCACCTTGATGATGGCAACATCACCTGGACAAAGAGAGAATAAAGTTGAATTACGCGAGACTAGTGGAAGGAATATCAGTGTACAGACGTCTATGGAAGGCATTTTTGTAGGCCAACAAGACATCATTTCCATTGGATTTATCTGGATTTATCAAATGAATACATTCGTTGTGGTGCTAAACCTAGATGCCCTGTTCCCCAGCGGACTTACACCTCGGTGGTAAACAATTTTACCCATTTTCACGATCCGACAGGTACGAATGCTAACATTAGCAACAGCAGTGGCATACACGCTGCTGAAAATTCACCAGCTATATTCGTTACGCGTGTCGAAGACTTTTTAAAGTCTGATTTCAATTTTGGGGACATTAATGATTTATCCACCGAATATGTGTTTGCTAATGACCATAGTCTTGACAATTTTAGTTCCCTTAAAGACAAAATTTTGGCTATGGAGAAAAAAAATGAGTTTTATTAAACATATGCAGATTGACAATGCCTATTTTCAGAAATGTATTACTTTGAAAATTGTGCCCCAAGGTTTAAGGGTTTTTAAGGAACCAATGGGGATTGATTTTAGTAATGAGGTTATGTCTGAATTTAATTTATTGTTTGATGAGTTTGGATTTAATTTTATGCGCTTGATGTTAAAGCATAATGATGCTAAAATGAGCAGGCTTATTACTGAAGTTGAACAACTGAATGATGAAATTACACAGGATTTAATATTTGAAAATTGGAAGGATTTTTACAACAAACAGTTTTATATGGTCAATAAAAATGCTACAGCTATTTTTAAAAGAATGGAAAGAAAAATACAAAGGGACATGAAATAGTACAAAGAGAAAAGTGTTTACACTTGGAATAGAACCAAGCAAAGACAATAGTGGCACATCCAACAAAGCTAGTCATCGAGCTAGGGGATGACAAACAGGTTAACAAAGGGGAAGTAAAAGGTAATCAGGGATATAAAAATTCCGGAAATAAGAATTTTTGGAAGGGCCAAAAAAGGAACAGTTGGAGAAATGGGAAATCAATGGGATTCAGGACCGAAAGGGCAAAAAACTTGGTACAAAATCCGAGGTTATAGGCCACCTTACCTGAATCAGTAAATGAGGTAGTTAAAGTTAATGAAGCTACATTTGAATGTAAAAACTTCAAGATTTTCAATTATACTGATTGCAAGTAAGGTGGCTTTAGAACATTTTTCTTTGTTCCTCAAAGGGATGAAATTTGTGCCTATGTTGGAACTAGATCTCACTGATACAATATTAGAAGTTAAGCTGTTTATTAGAAAACTTAATTTAACTTTATTTTTTAAAGACAAACATCAGAATTATGAAACAAACAAGCTTAAGAGAAAGAACACGTTTACCCCCCCCCCCCACAACCTATATTAGCAACTCTCGAAAGACTTATTATAGAAGATATTTACAGGACTTATGCAAACAAGTCCAACAAAAAGGAGAAGGAATATAATCTTAGTAAAACAGAATGGGAGTTATTTCAGAAACTTTGCCAGGATAAAACAATCGGAGTTATGAAACCTGACAAGGGTGGGGGAATTGTGCTCTTTGATGAGACTAACTATATTGAAAAGATGTTTGAAATATTGAATAACCTTGATGTTTACAAAACTACCAGTATTAACCAAATTAACATAGCCCATAGACGGACAGACTCATGGCTAGAAGAATTTTTGTTGGATGAGAGAATTACAAATGACATTTATGAATTTGTCAAAGTAGTGAGCCCTTTATTAGCTACAGTGTTTGGTGTACCAAAGGTGCACAAGGATTATTTGCATCCACCTTTTTGTGGCATTGTGTCAGGAAGCAAGTCGAAAACTTACCCCATTGGGGTAGTTATCGATAACTGGTTAAAGCATGTGTATAATAAAATCCCTCATTTGCTCATAGACTCATGGGATTTCCTGAATAGACTGAAACATGAATTATGGGACAGTAAACTAACTTTTGTGAGCATAGATGTGGTGGACCTTTTTAATTCAATAAAAGAGGGTTTAGAATTATTCCACGGATCTATGGTTAGGTATTCCAATTTTGATAATAATAAGATTCTTTTAATTTTGGAATTGATGAGTATAGTGTTAGAAAACATCTTCATCTACTTCGAGGGAGAATATTATAGAAAAACAAAAGGAGTAGCTATAGGGGCCTCTTGTGCCCCCATATTTGCTAACCTTGTGCTCACAGAATGGGAGAATAGACATGTATTTAACAGTGAGTTTAAGCCTCATTTCACTCTTTACATACGTTTCCTGGATGATGTTTTTACTTTATGGAAGGGGACAAGGATGACATTCATAAATTTATCGATTACTTGAACAATATTTGCCCTTATTTTAAATTTACACATTCATTTAGTGATATTGGTTTGTCATATTTAGACACTTATATTTCACACACGTTCTCAGGTTTTAAATCTAATATATATCGTAAGTCCACTTTTAGTAATTCCTATTTGGAATTTCAAAGCTGCCATCCTTTTTGCAGAAAAAAAGCATTCTAAAAGGCCAATGTATATGGGCAGCTAAAATGACTTCCCACCAAGAAGACGATATTGAAGAACTTAAGTTGATTGGAAATATTTTTCTGGAAAGAGGCTACCACATTCATTTAGTTGAAGAAATTATTGATTATGTGTCATCAAAATGGCGGGCACTCTATAAGCCATTGTTGGGTGAAGACCTCATACATCAGGAGGGAAATAATAATTAAAACCACACCTGTTTTTCAAAAGCCATGGTTTTAAAGTACAATACTTATTCACCCATTATAAAAGATGCTATATGTATGAAATGGAATATTTTAAGAGGTAACAATGATGTTTACAATTCTTTGGGACATAAACCTAGGTTTGTATACAAGACTGGCAGAAATATGAAATCCCAACTGGAAAATAACCACAAAGACACTCATAAAAAGGTGGTTAAAGGAACAACTAAATGTGGAGTTTGTAATCAGTGTGTTTACATATATGAGGAAAAGTGTGTAAATTTACAAAATGAGTGTAAAAATAGGATTGTATTCCAGACAGGGAATTGTAATACTAAAAGGGTGGTATATTTAGCTATGTGTACAGCCTGCCCAGCATTTTATTTTGGGAAGACAGACAGGCTTTTAAAGAACATAATTTATAAACACATATATAATATCCAAAAGGAAACTACAAACAATGCTTTGTTTAGACATATATTGTCAAACAAGTCTAACCACAATTTTCATTTTGCAATACTTGAAAAAGTAGTTTTTAAACCCCGGGTGGTGATGACAAACTCTTGTTGGAGGATAAAGAAGTCATATGGCAAGTTAAGCTAAATGCATCAAACCCCCTGGGAATAAATGATTATATTTCTTTGAAACCTATCTTAAAGTCCAGGACTTAAATTGTTTTAATTGTTTTAACATTTTTATCTTAAGCATATGTAATATATTTGAACAGATGCCTTATTTATACATATTTACAATACCTTATAAGTTAATTAAACTGTAGCATTTTTTAGATATTTTTATGCACTTAAAATATTTAAAGAACACAGTATTTATTAAGTGATTTTAAAATGCATTTATTTGTTGACTTGCTTGTTTGCACATATATATATATATACATATATATATATATATATATATATATATATATATATATATAGTATATAGGAAATGTGCATTTTGCTTGATTCATCTGAAAAGTTACATCATTTTCTTGTTTGAATTCATTAATTTCCTGTGATTGTATGTATATAAGAACATTATTTTTCACTGCCTGTTTGAATCTGATGAAGGCTAGTTAAGCTGGAAGAAAGCGCTTATTCATTAGTTTGTTTTTTAATAAAGTTCGCTTTTTAATGGGAGTCTTTATGGTCTAGGATTCCGTGCTCCGTTTACCAGTTATTTTGTGGAATTGTGATTGGATTCTTTGTTTTTTTTACAAGAACCTGTGGGTATAGCAAACCTGCTGGCTGACAAGTTCAGTGAAAATGTTACTCCCCTGTCCATTCCACATAACACCCCAAAGTATCCCTAACACCTGTCCCACTCCTAGTATCTCCGAGAAGCAGATCTTAAATGCCCTCTCCAAGGCCAAAAACACAGTCTCTTTGGGACCAGACAACATCATGGGCTGTGTTCTACATGGGTTAAAACAGGAATTAGCATCACCATTGAGCATGCTTTTCAATCACAAGCTAAACAATGGCTTCATCCCAATGGAATAGAAAGCAGCTACTGTCATCCCTTTGCACAATGGGGGTGCATCAACGGACCCTGTGCGCTATAGACTCATTAGCCTGACCAGCCTTATCTGCAAGGCCATGGAACAAAGCATCATGGACCTTATTAACAGAGATATAAGAAATCTCCAAATGCTTGTCCCCAAACAACTTGGCTTTGTCAAGGGGAGATCATGCCTGTTAAACTTGGAGTACTTCTTTGAGACAGTCAGCAAAGCCCTAGATGAGGGCAAGTCAGTGTATACAGCATACCTAGACTTAGCCAAGACCTTTGACACAATCTCCCACTCAGGCATCATTGATAAACTCACCCAGCTGGGTATCAACCAATATATTGTTAGGTGGGTTGCAAACCGGCTCACTGATAGAACTCATACTGTCAGATTAGGGGACTCCACCTCCTCCAGCAGACCCATAACCAGTAGTGTTCCACAGGGATCGGTTCTGGGACCCCTACTGTTCAGAATCTACTTCTCTGAAGTACAGGCTAAAACTTAAGGACTGTGGCTGACAAAGTTTGCTGATGACTGCAAACTGAGAGCTATCATTGAAACCCATAGCAATATCAACATCCTGCAAGAAGTTATTATGCACACTAATGAATGGTGCCAAAGTCATGGTCCTAAACTTAATGCAAAAAAATGCATTATTATCCTTTTTGGCAAGGGTGATGTTCCTGCAAACTACCACATCAATAACAATACTTTAAGCACTCAGTCAGTTGTAAGAGATCTGGGCAAACAGGTTGACAGTAACCTTAACTTCAAACACCATGTCTCCACAGTGCTAAGAAGGGTATTTTATATTGTTCATCTCATAAGTAATGGCATTGCCTCCAGAAAAAAAGAGTTTATACCACCCCTGTACTCCTCCCTCATCAGGTCAATAATAGAGGACAACACTCCCTTTGGTATGTTCCTTTCCAAACACCTGCAGCAATTTGAGAGACCACAGAGATTCCTTACAAAGAAAATTAAGGGTGTTCAAGATCTGTCTTATGTGGACAGACTGAAATCATTGTTACTTTACTTTGTGTCATACAGGCTGCTCAGAGGTGACCTGTGCCTTGCATATATAGAGCAATTTCTGACCTGGCTTTAATGGAAATGCTGCACATTTGCAAGTGAAATTGCACATGGGCCACTTGTTTAAAGGACCTTAACCTGGTATGTGACATCAACAGAACTTGCTGGAGAGACAGATTTGTCCCACAGAGGTTGCCCCACCTTTGGAACAAGCTTCCTATTCATGTTAAACAAAGCTCCTCATTGGCCTTATTTAAATGTAATATGGATGATTGGATGGATAACCAGAAATTCACCCCAGGGGTTCCACCTGTGTCCCTGTTTGACAGGAGCAATAGGTGCTGATTTTAGTGTCTGCTTGAATCAGACACCCTTGTGAACATGAGTTGAACTTGGCTAAGCTTGTAAGGGCCCTGGGGCTGTCAGCCTAGTGACCTCCTGTGATCCTATGATTTTATTTTATACTTTTCCATTAGTAAGGAAGCTAAAATCTGAACAGTGTTTGTGATACAATAACAGAGAATGTTTTTGAGACATCTGTTACAGAAAAGATAATTAATTTTCTCTCTGGGTAGATAGAAATAATGTTATAGATGGTCATATGTACTCCAATGCAAACTGTTCATGGATAGAACATCTGTAAAATATAACCATTTGGAAGTTAGAAGAAGTTTATAGGTGAATAAATGTAGGAAGTAAATCATCAGAGGTACAGCCAAGGACACATACTGTAACTCATATGTTATCCTTAAACAAGCAATAGTATACAATTAAGATGACAGTCATCTTGTCCCATTGCTATAAACTTCAGGAAATGTAGAACCATGACACAGCCTGGACCAAACTGCAGAATGTAAACAGAAAAAAACAAGTAATATGGATGAACCATTACCTGAGCTCCTGTTCTTTTCCTGAGGTATTTGATAAGAGAAGAGTTTCTGTGTTTTACAGAATAGAAACACCTTAGGAAAACAACACGTGGCTTAAGATTACAGAAACTCATTAAACAAAATGTTGACATAGAGCAGAATATGCAGCCTTTAAAGAAAAAAATGTTTAGCAGTTAGTACAGAAGACTAAGACTACAAAATATTAATAAACCTGCTTCACGGAGCCCCGACTTTGTTCTCTCAGCCTCCATTAGCTTGCTGTTTTGAGTCCTAACAATTTGCATAACCATGCAAGAGTTACACAGCAGGCATTTGAGATGGAATCATGAAGAGGGTTTGGCTGAACGGATTTATGACATATCTATGTGTTGTTAACTTAGGGGTAGTTATATTAGTGAAGGGGTACAGGCAACACAGCCATCTACTTGGGTGTTATGGGGAGGCATTGTCCCCTACTTAAGAATTTTTTTTAACTACATTCTCAAATTCACCTCAGTCAAATAGGATTCAATGAGATGTGAGAGTAAACCATAGCCAACATATGACAGAAGAATTAAATTTGTTTGGGCTCCTGACTGGTTTGCTGAACTGCATGCTTAGTAACTATCTTATGAACAGCACCTGTATGTGGGAAAAATTTAGCACAGAAAGTAAATAAGATGGATAATATATCTTAACTACTTTATACTTCAGCTGAAACTTTATCATGACATTTTCGATGAGACCCAGACATGGGTGCACATATGGAAATTAGTTGCATTGTATATTGGGTAAAACACGACTGTGAGAACCATAGTAAACAGAGACACTACATGGAAGCATGGAGGTATTCTGGATTCTATGGTAAAAGTCATTTGATATAATTATCATTGTAGATCCCTATAATAATTCCAGTGGAACACGTACTTAAATCTATTGACTTAAAGTGTGTTATGTGATGTGATATGGTGTGTGTGTGTGTGTGTGTGTGTGTGTGTGTGTGTGTGTGTGTGTGTGTGGACACATTCTGTTGCACTCTGTCAGATAAGATCAGAAATCATAACATTTACATTTTATTACTGTCATTTGTTCTATCATGTAATTTATCTTTTCAAGAGTAAAATACATAGGCAGTTTGCACATATACACTGTGATCTTCTCTCATCTTATAAAAACTGTTTTCATCTGTCATGTGTTATTTGTGTGATGTCACAGACTGATTATCAAAGCCCATTTGACTAACACCAATGCATCAAATGGGCTTGTATGTGTGGATGTACTCACAAGGCATGCAGACCTACGAGGTAGTTATATTAGTGAGGGAGTGCAGGTGACACAGTGTTTTGCATGGGTGGTATGAAGATGGGGTGGTTTGTCCCTATTTAAGAATTTTTATGAGTCACATTCTTGAATCTACCTCACTCGTGGATTCGTGAAACATGAATGAGTGAACCACAGCCAGGTTATGACATACAAGGTGCTCTGTGTATTCATCGTGTAGATGATTGTCAGAGAGTTCTACACAGACAGAATGACACAACTGTAAGAATACACAGGAAGCACTGTAACAAACTAATTGGATCTTTTTACTTCCAAGGCAGAAAGGAAAGAATTGCGACTGCATACTTAATAGCCTGGGTTTGACGAACACCAGTAGCACTTAGATGAGCTGGCATGGAGGAATGGCGATAAGTGTGGGGAGATTTTAGTCCGAGTCCTGCCACAGAAGCAACATGGGTGGGGAAGCGTTGCAGTCACAAAGCCCATATTACCTATAGGGAATATTTGCCAAATATTGTATAAGTCGGTGAACCAGAGAGATGATTTGTTGAAGCATGTGACCACATACCCAAGTCTAGAAGAAACTGCATAGTGTGCCCTAATGAAAAGAGGGAATGGATAGTAAGGAATGCTACAAATTATCACCATCACCTGTAAGAGTGGTGACAGTGAATTACTCAGCTCTGTTCTCTCCCACTAGTTGATGGCTGACAGCTGTGGGAGGACAACAGGATGACCAATAGGATGGAAGCAGAAAAAAATAGATGGTCTTGGTAGAATGGGGGCAGCAGGGCAAAAATTATTCACTTAGTGGAACTGGAGCATGAGTGAGAATTATAAATTTGGGTATGACCATCTGATCATGTCATAGTAAGTAGATGGGTAAGGTGCCAGCTAGAAAAAAGCTGTCTCAGGGCATGGTTTATGTTGTAGCTTTATTGCAGTCTTTAGTAACATAGCTAACAGAGTCACTACCATCCCCAGATAATATGAATGCATTCATATTTTTTTCCACAGAAATACTGTAAATCTCTTCTGCTATACTGGAACTTAATTCAAATTATTTATCAAATATTATTTGATAATACAAATGATTATACAAATTACCGGGGGTCTCATTTTGTAGTAAGTCATACTATTGTGGCCTGTCTGCATTGGGAGCACTTCCTACTTACATCTTTAAACAAAAGAATCTAGCTATTGAGTATCTTTACACTAGATAATCGAATCTCTGTCTGGTAACAGTTAACTTCTTTGTTGAATTAACTGTAATAAAATTATTTCTGTTTCTTAGCTAAATCAGCTTTATTAAAACTAGCCAAGAAGGCCTCAGCAGTAAATACATAGCTACAGTGGGAATGTGGCATATACTTTACAGGCCATAGCATCTACTTTGAACTGTTTAGTTACAGATTTGCTTACTGACTGGATTGCTTTTGGTTCCCTAATTTTATATGTAACTGTTTTTTATCTGTTGGTGGCTATTGTGGCCTGTCTGGTTGGGAGCACTTCCGGGTTACATCTTTAAAGAAGATAAGTAAATCTCTTGCTATATTTTCCCCAACTCTCAGTTTTGTTGTTGTGTTTTTAAAAAAGCCAGTGTCTCTGTTTATGCTACTTCTGGTAATCTGACGACCACAGATTTCTTGCACTAAGAGGTTGAGGTATGATGTGATAAACCTTCCCCGACCTGATCCTTTCAGTGATGTGTTGTTACATAAATTCTAACTCTGCAAAACTTCAGATGTACCTTGCTGCATTTCTGTTTTCAGTTAATATAGAATGCTACATTTGTGTTTTGTTTCAACCCATGGCCTTATACCTTTTAATGACTTTCCTTGTAGAAACAAACATGAAATAAACCAAGGCACCGAAAGTGCTCAATAGTATTTTGGGGTTGGCGAAGTAAGGAAAAGATAAGCAAGGTCTAACGAGCTTCTGTTCTCTCAGGTAAAATAAGACGCCAGCTGTTTGTGAAAGGAATTATACTTCTGACAGTTGATTAATGACAATATTTCTGCTCTGCATGTGGAAGGAGTATGTTGCAGTACTGCTATAAGAAGAGTGAAGAACTGTGAAGCATGTGGGCTTGGCAGTAGTCCGTTACTGTCGTTGTGTTTTCATTCCCAGACCCTGTATGAAATTTCAGCCAGGACAGTGCATAATTCTGAAGAGTAGCCTCGTTGTGTTTTCATTCCCAGACCCTGTATGAAACTTCAGCCAGGACAGTGCATAAGTCTGAAGAGTAACCTCCATACCAATAAAGGGGAACTGTGTATATTTAAAAATAAAGAAGGCTTGCAATTTGATGCCACATACTGCAAACTAACTGTACGTGTCTCTATTATTAGAATTACAAAAATGAGTTTCATATGAATAGGATTCTTAAAATTAAGGCAGTCCTATTTTGTTTATGCTCCCTCTTGACATGTGGTGCAGCCCAGCTTAAGCTTGGAGGCTGACAACAACATAGCTATGGAATAAAAAAAGATGGTGATTAATGTAAACTGTGGTCAGCCGAAGAACTGCACAGATCATAGTTTCCAAGCTCCGGTTATCAAAGACCGTAGCTATTTTGTAAACAGGTGGGTAGGTAAGTTGCATCAGAATGTGGAAATGACAGTGGGAATACATTGCTGTCATTGGTACATAGTGATGCATCACTTAATGATTAAGTCACCAGAGTAAGCCAGTACTTGTGATACTGTGAAGATTTTATTTCTTACATGATAGTTTTGCAGGATGAAACATAAATGATCTGCAAGAATTTGTCATTCCTCTGACATGCATAGCAACCACAGTGAAAAGGAGCATGTTAATCCTTAAACACCAACTAATGCATGTGAAGTTAAATAACAGTTAACTGTAGGCTGTAAATCTTTCATGAACTTCTACCTTGTTCTGTTACGTCATTCTTATGTAGGGTTGCCACCTCTCTATTTTTTTTCTGGACTATCCAGAAATCAAATTGATTCTCCGGTAGTCTGGAAAATGGTGTACAAACTCCAGTATTCTGTTTCAAAATGGAAACAGACTACCAGAGTTTGTTACATCGGCTGTTACTATGGTTTTTTAAAGAAAAGCATCGTAAATCAGCTAGGGTTACCACCTGTCTCACTTTGCGAGGGACAGTCCTCTTTGAGCAGTTGTGTCCTGACAAAAACACTTTAAAAATGGCAAATGTCCTGAGATTTTAGGACAAAATTATTTCCTATATTTTACGTAATAGTTGCATAAAACAGTTATTCTGTATCTAAAATACCTAAATGTTATAAGAAACAGGATAAGCAATTATAATGCTACAAGAATAAGCTTTTATTTAGGCAAAAAAGTTAAGTTCTATCCTTTGTACTGACTGTGGGTATGTGTCGGCCTGTAAAATCTGATGTTTGTACCAAAAATGTCCCACTTTGGCCATTTGAAAAGGTGACAACCCTAAAATTAGCTAAAAGCAAGCATTGGGAATTGAAAAAGTGGGCTTTCCTCGTCAAATGATCATCACTGATGTTATTGTGACATCACAAAATAGGTGGGGCATGGATGGACAGATGAGGGGTTGGGAATGGGTGGAGTTTCAGGTGATGCAGGAGGCGTAGCCTTACTCCAGTTTTAGCCACAATGAAAGATGGCAACCCTAGAAAGAGCTCAGTGTTTAGTCATTTAATGGCCAGAGGGCTTAATAGTCATTATTCTACATTTTTAGTGCCTGTATAAATATATGTTTGTGTAGCTCATGGCTCATTTCCACAGAGCTTAGAACACTGGGTATCCTCACCTGTGTTTCAAAACAGATTTTCCCATCCAGGCAAAATTAAGTACTTTTTTTCAAAAAAACTGCACTTGTTTTGAATTTATTTAGTGAACTACTGTTGAGTCATTGAACTGTTTACTGTTTCTGTTGCATTTTAAACTGTTTGGAATTACTGTAGACATGTAATGCCGTATTTCACCTTGCTGTTGGTTTACCTTGCCTTAAATTACCTTATTAGCAGTAACTAGGTAACTGTTTAAATTACTGGCATAGTACGGCACTTAGTATGTTTTTTCATTTGGCATATTTGCACAGTGCTGCACATCATGCAGTAGTGGTGAGCAGTGCCCTGCATAGTACCAGATACCTAGAAGGTATAACATTTCTGTAGAATTACCTCTGAAACTATACCCAGTGACTCGTAATAGCAGTGAAACTACTTTGTGCGTTGAGAATCCTATAGCAACTAGATGGCGTATTGAGCAACACTGCCTCTTAAACTTAGTATTATATTGTCTGGTGTAGCCCCTAGTACCAAATGTACCCTCACTTGTCCTCATTTAGCCCTTTATGTGCCACACTTTTGTAGCTCACCTAGTAAAGGGCCTGAAGTCATGGATGTCCATCTTCCCAATTACTCAGCAGCCTGTTTGGTGGGCATGGGTATCTTGAGACAATATAGCAATTGTCTCATGTTCACTGACAACCATTTAATTTTTACAGAAACAGATGCAGTATGTGAGAGATGCCCATAAATCCATTTACAGCCACTACATCTCTAAAATCTGGAACTCCCTTCCTGCCCATATAATAAGTAACAACTCCTCAACCCAATTCAAGAAACTACTCAAAATACACTTCCTGAATAATAGACTATGCTCCTGTACCACCCCTGGCTAGTAATTCATTATTTTTTGCTATTATCAACTAAAGTAATATTCTAACTACAGGCTTTTATTGTCCATATGTTTAGATGTAAAGTCTCATCATTGACAAGAAGACTAATTGTACATCCATATTCTCTACGGTGTAAGAAATGCATCTTATATATGTTGTCAAATGTGCCTTTTTGTTATACTTGCTGTCTTATATGTTAACTATAAAATTGCTATGGAGCTTTTCTCCCTGGGCCTTCACTGAAAATGGACTTATATCCAGCTGGACTCTCCCGGTTAACAAATGTAAAATAAATAAATAAATAAATAAAATAAAGATGTGAGGTTGGCAGTTGGCATAATGGTTAAGGTATTTGCCTTATAGACACAAGGTGCAGGGTTTGAGTATCACACGAGGTAATTGTCTAGGCTTAAAATGGCTCACAAGGCAGTTAGCTGAGTACTAATCTATGACCCTATGAACTTGTACACAATATCACTGAAGGGAAAGCCTTTGCATACAAGCACATAGAATAAAACTCAGGTTGTCAGAAATATAAACACACACACTACCCCCACCACACATAGTACTCACCTCACACATGAACCAACTTAGGCACAATGCAATCTTTCCAAACACCAAAGACCTCCCAGACATTACCTGCAAAAATTATCCACAGCAAAGCAAAAAAAAAAAAAAACACTCAGCAAAATCAACACTTAACACTACAAATACAGCCACAGACAGCAGAGCCTCAATTAAAAAGTCCGTAAGGTAAGCTATCACACTACTCAGGACTGTAGTCATAGCGGACTCCATCATGCAACATACTGATGCTGAACTTACCAGACTGGACAAAGAGAAAATAATGGCCAATTGATTATGAAGAGGTATGACCAACCAGGTTATGCACATGCTCACATCATTGCACTCCAATTTCCAGTATGATTTAGTCATTGTCAATGTAGGTACAAATGATCTATGACATACCTCCCTAGCTACATGAAAAGAGGCACTAGGGGGGCTCTCAGTCTATGTGTCACAGTCTGGTTTGTGCCTAGCATTGAGCAGCAATCTACCTTCACCAAGGATGAAGGATGATGCCACAATGCAAGCTAAAGATTATTGACTTTAAATTGTTCTTAATTTCTGGTGTCATCATAAGGGGATACAATATTTGTGACGTGGGAGGACATGGTTATCAAATCATATTGCCTTGCCAAGGATAGTCAGCACATATCCATCTAAGCTTTCAAATAATGAGTAAAACATTGTCCTTGCCCATAGAGCCTACGAGGAGTAAAGGTGGAAGTGTCTTGATCTACATCAACAATAAGCATTCCTGTAGGTTGGTTAAACAAGAAAACATGCCAGAGTTTCTTCACATAAACATTAATGTAGACAAAGTCCCATACCACACCCTAACAAGCTGTACTTCACCCTCAATGTCCCAGAAAACCCATTGCTTACACTTAGACTAACTGGAGTCACTCACCATTCAACCAAATACCTTACTCATGGGGGACTTTAATTACCCCTCTGTAGACTGGATATCCTACAGAGCCCCAGATTTGCAGTCACAGAAATTCCTGGACTTTGTAAACATAAATACCCTAGATCAGGTATTGCATGCTTCCACTAGAAGTGCAAGCATATGGTACTCACACAAATGCTGGAACTCTGTACCCCACTCAGTGTCTTGTCCTCTCTTGAAAAGTCAGATAACAAAGTCTCCTTTGAAATAAAAATCAGTTCTGCAACCCGAGTAAACCCTGAAACAGTCAGAAACTACCAAGGCAAACTATTGTTTATTAAGCAATAACCTCTCAAAATTCCAAATCTCTTCAAACCAAGATAACACAGTAGCCTATTCGGAATTGCTCACAGAAACTTTGTACAACACAGGCTGCCATACCTTTCAAAAATAAGCCCTGAGCAAACTCTGAAAACAAACCACCCTAGTGGAATCTAAATTAAAAAGGCTGTACAACAAAAGAAAAAAAAATCATAGCTAAAATTATGAATAGTAGCACCCATAGGTTCATAGGAGATTACTAGGCTAACGGCTTAAGAGCCATTACAAGCCTAGCCAATATAATTCAATTTTACACAATATATGTCCCTTAGGGGCAAGAGGATGGCATGAATGTCTGCCTGTGAACTGAGTATCTTATAGACTGCCCCTGTCCATAAGGAACACAGGCACTACCCCAGGTGTGAATTTGCAATTTCCCATCCATTGATCCAAATTACATTTGAGGAGGACCAGGGAAGAGCTCCACCCAAAACAATGAAAACTCTCTTATCAAACTAATTAAACATCTAAAAGGGCAAATAAGGTAAATGAAAGCCAATTTTGAGGTAAAGATAGCATCGCAGTCCAAGGGCAACCATAAAGCCTTCTTTATATATCTCAGAAACCTCAATGGCAGCACACAATAGTGTGCTGAACTGATTTTAAATGGATCCATGTTCATGGAGACAGGAGCTATAGCAAATCCACTGGCCAAGAAATTCAGCTCCAACTTTGACCCCCCCCCCAACTCACCCCCAGCAAATATCATCTAACATTACCCCTCCGACTATCAACAGGGAGCAGGTCCTATCTGTACTCCCTAAAGCCCAGAACACAGCTTTGATGGGCCATAATAATATCCTTGGATGCCTTCTAAATAGCATTAATATGGACTATCAGGGCCACCTGAGCAACTATTCAACTTTAGCCTCTGAATAGGCTTTGTACCATGTGAATGGAGGACTGAGATCCTGGGAACTACAGATCCATTTGTCTGACTAGTCTCATATTCAAAGCCCTGAAAAGAATTATCATGGAAATGATCAACAATGACACAGGAAACCTTCATACACTGGGCTGCACCTAGTTTGGTTTTGTCAAAAGCAGGTCATGCTTACTTAACATGGTGGACTTCTTTGAGAAGGTCAGCAAGGCAATAGATTAGGGCAAAATGTTGAATACTGCCTATCTTTACCTGGCTAAGACATTTGATATAATACCCCATTCAAGCATTGTATACAGCCTTGTGGACTTAAGTATAAACCCCAATATAACATGTTGTTTAGCAGATTAGCTTACAGATAAGACCTGGGAAGTTATAATTGGAGAGACAACTTTCAAAGAGGCCAGTCACTAGCAGAGTCCCTCAGGGTTATGTATGTGGTCCACTCCTCTTTGCTATCTACTTTTTTGAAGTCATGGCCAGTGTCAAGGATCTCTGGCTGACCAAATTTGCAGATGACCGCAAACTATAAACAGTAATAAAATCCCCCTGAAGATGCTAATATCTTTCAGGAAGATGTAATGCAAAAATTGACTGGTGATAAATCCATAGCTTAAAACTCAAAGCCAACAAAATGTATAAGAGTGCCTTTTGAGAAGTCAGACAACTACTTCATTGATTAAATGCCCCTCGGAATAGACCCAGAAGTCAGGGTTTTGGGGACACATGTAGATAGTAAGCAGGCCTTCAACCAACATGTGTCTAATGTAGTAGTAAATTCATTCAATATTGCTCAACTTATAAGTAGGGTCATAGAATTTAGGTTGAGGGAGGTCATTGTGTCACTGTATTTGGCCATCATTAGGCCTATCATTGAGTATAATTCCCCCTTCTGTATATACCTGACCAGCCACATGCAACAGCTGGAATGTCCACACAGGTTCTTCACAAAAAGAATACAGGGCATAAACATAATGTCCTATAGTCATCACTTCAAAGTCCTATCTCAGTACTCCATTTCCTGATTGCTGACAGATGATCCATGCCTGGCATACAAGGCATCCTTGGATCCCATTCTCATGGACCTTTTGCATATTATTGTGGGAGGATGGCATAATGGTTAAGGTGTTTACCTTACCGACACAAGGTGCAGGGTTTGATTCTCCCATGGGGTAATTGGCTAGGCTTGAAATGGCCCACAAGGGTAGTTAGCCTAGTACTAATCTATGAACCTATATCCACAGAATGAACAGCATCAGAACTACAAGATCTGTGGACCTAAACTTTACTTACAGCATACAATAAAGGACATGCTGAAGGGGCAGGTATTTTTCTCAGAGAATTCCCATTAATTATTCCTGGAATAGACTTCCCATCCATTTGAAAGAGAGTATTTCATCTAATCCTATACAAGTGTAACTTGGTCCAGTGGATGGGAAATCAAAAAATTCACCCCAGGTCTGACACCTATGTCACTGTTGGACAGGGACAACCATTAAATCATGCCCTAGCTAATATACACCCTTTAAAATAATCACTAAGACATTGCATGGCTAAGCTTATAAATGCCCTAGTGGTCATTAACCTTGTATACACCTATGAAACAATGAAGCTATTACTTTTTGATTATGTTGGCTCAGGACAGTTCTCTCCCTCAGGTGCAAAACTGTTAGCCTAGAATTTTGAACTATTTTGTGCAAAAACTATACTATAATAAGACAGGCTATTTCATGCTCAAAGTATTAAAATCAGCACAAAATGTAACAGTTTAATAGTATAACCAATTTTTATTTTGTTGCAGGGTAACTGTTTGCTAATACAGACTTCCTGGTTTAAAAGCATGCCTAGAACAAAACTTTTTTAAATTTATTTATTAAGCGGGAAAATCTGACTTGGAAGGAAGCCAATTTTCAGCAGAGGCCTAGGGAGAAACATTCCAGATGCATGTCTTTGTGACATAGGAAAAAACTGGAGCACCCAGAGAAAACCCACACAAATGCAGGGAAGACACACGGACTCCACACAGAAAGCACTCCAGCCAAGAATCGAACCAGAGAACCTCTTGCTGTGTGGTGACAATGCTACCGCTGCATCATTGCGCCATCCATATAAAGAGATGAAGGATCTATGTCGCAATCAGGAAAACATATAGAGGGAGGAAACAATTTGTAACGATGTAATAAAAATATCAGTTCTTATTTTAAGACATCTTTTTGTGAAATGTAATTGCGTATGGGCATGTTTGAAATGTAAGAAGAATGTGGAAAATGAAATAACTGGAGGAGAAGTCATAAGGTGTCATCACTGTAGAGTGTCATAGTGGAAACAAAAAAAAAACGAAGGGATATACAACAAACCTCCACTTGTTGACAGCTGCTACTGAGTACAAAAAAGTGAAAAAATTGTCCGAAAATACTCCAAGCAGCACACAGCAGGTAATAACAGTAGTAACTCTCTCGTGTAGTCTCTTAATAAAAATGATTTATTGTAGAACAGGTAAGCGCTTTCACAAATCTAACGTTTGCTTCATCAGACCAACTTACTTCACATTTCACAGCACTTTAAATAGTCAAACACACTAAAAAATTGTATGAAATGACTAATCACATATCTTCCTTAACCATGATCTCATAAAACACATGACCGGTCCAATCAAAGAAACCCTGATAGTTTAAAAATACATACACCATGAATTAAAACACATTACAGATATATAAAAATTATATATAAGAATAATATTTCCTACAGCATACAAAGCATACAAATAAGAAAACTTATATTCATCTTCTATCAACATATATCAGAGCATTATTTCAATAGTTTTCTATTCTTAAGTTTAGATGTAATTACTATATGTACAAACTGAAAAACAGTATACGTCTGGGGTGACAAACAATCTTTGCAGCCTTTCTAAAGCAGAAAACAAAGGTAAAAGATAAGCAATAGAGAACTAAAGAAAAATTACACTGGATATTGTCCCAAACTATGTTGATGTTACAGAGCGTAGCATCACTTTGTTGTCAGTCACACAGCTGTATTGCATTTTTTCATTAGGCAGTGCCGTTGATATAATCTCATTAATTCGCTATAAGAAAGATTTTCCAATACCACTGTATTATATTATTTGGCAGGGTGAGTGACATCTCCTGATTGTTGCCTGTTGATCAAGTTCCACATGTCACTTCAGTGTATCTTCAGATAGGGTCATGCACATCAGGTGCCACATTCCACTGAGCTATGCCACTAGTGGTAGTCATTTATGTCATTTGATTAATGAAGTATAGGCAAGGTCTTGACATTCTCTGCAATGGAATAAGAGTACTTATTCAGGGTATATTGTTAGTCAAGGAAACTGAAGTAATATAAATGAATTATTTGTTTGTTTGTTTGTTTATTTATTTTCTCAGGATAGAGCACTGATAACAAATGACCAATTTCAGGCCCAGCATGGCTTTTACTGATGCAACTAGCAATTAAATACTTTTCAGCAAAGAAAAAAATCATCATTTTCTTTCGGCTGTTCCTGTTAGGGGTCACGACAGCGGATTATTTGTTTACA
Source organism: Protopterus annectens (assembly GCF_019279795.1). Taxonomy (NCBI): domain Eukaryota; kingdom Metazoa; phylum Chordata; order Ceratodontiformes; family Protopteridae; genus Protopterus; species Protopterus annectens. The sequence continues at coordinate 737,106,446 of NC_056726.1, read as the reverse complement.
TTTCTTCCTGTCCTCTACATCTTGCTCTGTCACTCCAACCACCTGCATGTCCTCTCTCACTACATCCATAAACCTTATCTTAGGCCTTCCTCTTTTCCTGTTACCTGGTAGCTTCATCCTTAGCATCTTTTTCCCAATATATTTAGCATCACTCCTCAACACATGTCCAAACCAAAGTAATCTTGCCTCTCTGGCTTTGTCTCCAAACCTTGCAACCTGGGCTGACCCGCTAATATACTTATTCCTAATCCTGTCCACCCTTGTCACACCCAGTGCAAATCTTAACATCTTTAACTCTGCCAAGTCCAGCTCTAACTCCTGCCATTTTGTCAATGCCACTGTCTCTAACCCATATAACATAGCTGGTCTCACTACTCTCTTGTAGACCTTCCCTGTCACTCTTACTGGTACTCCTCTGTCACAAATCACTCCTGACACTCTTCTCCATCCACTCCATCCTGCCTGTACTCTCTTCTTCACCTCTCTTCCACACACACCATTACTCTGAACTATTGATGCCAAGTATTTAAACTCATCCACCTTTGCCACCTCTACTCCTTGCATACTCACCATTCCTCTATCCTCCCTCTCATGCACACACATATATTCTGTATTAGTCCTGCTGACCTTCATTCCTCTTCTCTCTAGAGCATATCTCCATCTCTCCAAGGTCTCCTCCACCTGTTCCCTACTCTCACTACAGATCGCAATGTCATCTGCAAACATCATAGTCCACAGGGACTTCTGTCTGATCTCGTCTGTCAACCTGTCCATCACCTTTGTAAATAAGAAAGGGCTCAGAGCTGATCCTTGATGTAATCCCACCTCCACCTAAAATGCATCCATCACTCACACCGCAGACTTCACCGCTGTCACATTACCCTCGTACATATCCTGTACCACTCATACATATTTCTCTGACACTCCCGACATCCTCATACAATACCACAACTCCTCTCTAGGCACCCTGTCATATGCTTTCTCTAAGTCTACAAAAACACAATGCAACTTCTTCTGACCTTCTCTGTACTTCTCCATCAACACTCTCAGAGCAAACATCGCATCTGTAGTGCTCTTTCCCGGCATGAAACCATACTGCTGATCATTAATCATCATGTCCCTTCTTAACCTAGCTTCCACTACTCTTTCTCATAACTTCATGCTGTGACTGATCAATTTAATCCCTCTGTAGTTACTACAGCTCTACACATCACCCTTATTCTTAAAAATCAGTACCAAAACACTTTTTCTCTATTCCTCAGGCATCCTCTCACTTTCCAAAATTTCGTTAAACAATCTGGTTAAAAGCTCCACTGCCATTTCACCTAAACACCTCCATGCTTCCACAGGTATGTCATCTGGACCAACATCCTTTCCATTCTTCATCCTCTTCATAGCTATCCTTACTTCCTCCTTGCTAATCCATTGCACTTCATGATTCACTATCCCTACATCATCCAGCCTTCTCTCCCTCTCATTCTCTTCATTCATCAACCCCTCAAAGTACTCTTTCCATCTCCTCAACACACTCTCCTCACTTGCGAGTATGTTTCCCCTCGTTATCCTTTATCACCTTTACCTGCTGCACATCTTTCCTGGCTTGGTCCCTCTGTCTAGCCAATTGGTACAGGTCCTTTTCTCTCTCCTTAGTGTCCAACCTTTCATACAACTCTTCATATGCCTTATCCTTAGCCTTCGCCACCTCTCTCGTTGCCATGCACCTCATCTCCTTATACTCCTGTCAACTTTCTTCATCTCTCTGACAATCCAACTTCTTCTTTGCCAACCTCTTTCTCTGTATACTCTCCTGTACTTTCTCATTCCACCACCATGTCTCCTTGTTATCCTTCTGCTGTCCAGATGTCATACCAAACACCGTTCTAGCTGTCTCCCTTACTAGCGCTGCTGTAGTTACCCAGCTATTTGGTAACTCTTCACTGCCACCCAGTGCCTGTCTTAACTCTTCCCTGAACTCCACCTTACAATTACCCTTTTTCAATTTCCACCATTTGATCCATGGTGCTGCCCTCACACCCCTCCTCCTCTTCTTGATCACCAACATCATCTTACAAACCACCATCCTATGCTGCCTAACTACACTTTCCCTGGTCACCACTTTACAGTCTCCAATCTCCTTCAAACTGGCCCTCCTACATAAGATATAATCCATCTGTGTGCATCTTCCTCCACTCTTGTATGTCACCATATACTCCTCTCTCTTGTTAAAATACATATTCACCACAGCCATGTCCATCCTTTTAGCAAAATCCACTACCATCTGACCTTCTGCATTCCTTTGTTTAACACCATACCTACCCATCACTTCCTCATCCCCTCTGTTCCCTTCACCAACATGCCCATTGAAATCTGCTCCAATCACCACTCTCTAACTCTTGGGTACAGTCATCACAACTTCATCCAACTCACTCCAAAATGTTTCTTTCTCGTCCATCGCACACCCAACTTGTGGAGCATATGCACTAACAAAATTCATCATTACACCATCAATTTCCAGCTTCATAAACATCACTCTATCTGACACTCTTTTCACCTCCAAATCACTCTTAGCATACTGTTCCTTCAGGATAACTCCTATGCCATTTCTCCTCCCATCCACACCATAATAAAACAATTTGAACCCACCTCCGATACACCTAGCCTTACTCCCCTTCCATCTGGTCTCTTGCACACGCAATATATCAATCTTCCTTCTGTCCATCATATCAGCTAGCTCTCTCCCTATACCAGTAATACTGCCAACATTCAAAGTTCCGACCCTCACTACCACTGTCCTAGCCTTTCTCCTCTCTTCTTGCCTTCAGCCATGCCTTCCACCTCCTCTCCTCCTTTGGCCAACAGTAGCCCAATTTCCACCAGCACCCTGTTGGCTAACAGTACTGGTGGCGGTCATTTTTAACTCGGGTCTCGACCGATCTGGTATGTAAATATTTACTGGTGTCTGCATGAATAATTTGGCCAAGTTTTACACTGGATGCCCTTCTTGACGCAACCCTCCCCATTTATCCGGGCTTGGGACCAGCACAAAGTAATGCACTGGCTTGTGTATCCTCAGTGGCTGGGTTCAGCTAAGAAAAAATATCTATAAAATATCTATATATATGTATATATATATATATATATATATATATATATATATATATATATATATATATATATATATATATATATATATATATAAACAATACAATGCATAATTAGGTTCAAAAATGTGATGAAGTTATAAGAATAGAAACAAACCTTATATATGATAATGACAAATGGTAAAATAGATTGCTTGTGTGTAAAAATCATGCCCATTTCATTACATCTCAATAATAGTTAAAGACATCATCTTATGAGGTTTAATATTAGAGGGATACTCACTGATCTACTCAGCTATGCTTTGGAGAAAATAAACTAATGCCACATGATTAATGTGTTTTATGAATGGCAAACTTTTTTTTTTTTTGTAAAATCACATTAAATGGAGAAATTGTCAGCATGATTACAATGCAGTGCAACCAGTCTTTTCCAAAAAAGGAGTACTGTATCCATAAAGATTCAATGACAATGAAATCATACTACTAGTGTATCATGGACTCCATTCTCCACTATGTTATGCAATTAATCAAGGCTGATGCTTTTATTTGTTTGGATTTACCATATGCATGCTGGGATTGTTTAAGCTGCTTCAATGAAATGTTACTATCATAACCATACCATTGTATTATAGTTATACTATGCAAAAGAAATAACTGTTTTGTTTTTTTTTTGGTGGGGGGTTGTCATTTCAAGTCACTCAGTACAGGCCAAGGCTGATAAGAAATGTATTGAAAATTGCAGAAATTCCCATGGCAACATACTTTGGTTATCAGAGAAAGATGATAAAGTTAATTTTACTACAGGGGAAGGCAACACAACAAAAAGGAGGAAGGCAAATGTAAAAAGAAAAAAAATGTTTGTGAACGGCACTGCTATGGTCAGGTATATGGCTTTATAAGTTGCACTACTGCTACCAACTGATATATTATAGAAAGGCTATTATGAAAGGGGTAATTGGCTTTAAAACTATATGGCAAATGTGCACTTCTGCCCCAAGTTATGACCAGTATCTCCCACACCCAAATACATTTTACAGGAAATAGTTAGTAAGCAGAGCTTTAACCACCAATGGCTTCCTAGGATTTCACTTGATTTTTGATAAGCCCGATGCCTTTCAGTGCTGTGTTACCAAAATATAGGAAACTTACCCATGACAATCACACACGCACACACACACACGCACACACGCACACACACACACGTTTCCCTTGTTTCTCAGAAGGTGCTAAGTATACTATTTTAGTGCAGCACTTCCTTTTTCCTTCCTGTTTTGTTGATACACACTAGCATGAGGTAACCTAATCTGACACATGCAGAATATAATTACCGCCCACCCTTAAAATAAGTCAGATACAATATAATGATTGATAGATGAGGCTAACACAGTCAATCCTTGGAAAACAGATTCCAACAGATAGTTCTCCAATTCTATTCTTTTAGCTTTAGTGATTGAGAGGATGAGACTCATGGAAGCTAGTGAGGGTGAATGGCAGGAGGCATCTTGGGGGTAGTAAGTATTTGGTAATATTTTGTATGAGGTGTGTATATCTTGATATAGGGTGGCTGGGAATTGGGTGTGGGAGAGAGCAAAGTGGTGAAGAGCTTACTCGTCAGTGGAAGGTAATCGCAATGTGCAAACATAGTACTAGACATCCATCCCAATCCTGGTCCCACTGTCTCCACCAACATCTGCTCTTCTACATCATCACAATCATCTTTCCCCAAAACCATCCACATAGCAACAATCAATACCCAAAGTATTTGTAAGAAAATACCCAAGTTACATGCCTGGCTATCACATAACCATCCCGACATATTAACTTTCTCAGAAACCTGGCTCAAACCTCATATCAAAGATACTGAACTTCTTTCCCCTGACTACAAATCATATGGAATGACAGACCTAATAAGAAAGGAGGAGGGGTAGCCATAATTTACTCTTCTTCTCTAAAGGTCATTCCATACACTAACCCCATTCCTAAATTCTCTCCTGCTGAGCTATCCATAGCCTTGCTAAAAATCAACAAAAAATAAATCTTTATGTATAGCTGTCATCTACATTCCCCCTGGTGATAACATCCCCATCCTTGAAGGCATTCTTTCATGGTTCTCTTCTAAGATCAAAAAGGAAACATTCATCTTTGGCAATGTAAACATCAAGTGGGCCACCATCTTCTCACAATCTCTGAGCCATACAGTTAATCTCTTTAACTTCTCAAAGCTAATGAACTACCCTACCAGACTCAGTAAACATGGCTCCTCTGGCACTACACTGGATTGGATCTTAGCAACTCATTCCAACCTATTCTCCTCAAACAGCAGAATTATGCCTGATCCTCTTAGCGACCAGCTACAAGCCTATGCCCTCTGGTGTGCCTCTTTTGTCCAAATAAACATCAATACATTCAGACTCATAATCTCACCAACTTCAATCTACAGACATTTTCCGAGTGTCTGAAAAAAATGAATTTGGCCCCCTAAAAGACTCTGCCTCTGGACAGTTCTATTAATTACTTCAACAAAACCTTCCTAGACTTACTAGACAGCCTAGCCCCTCTTTGAGCAAAAAGAATACAAGCCAAAACCATTCCCTGGCTATCTAAAGAAGCCAGAAAACTAATGCACCTCACAGACAAATGTTGGAAGCAATACCAAAAAATAAGTTAACAAACTATCTAATCGAATTCAAACAACTCCGTAACTCAGTGAAGAAACTAATAACTAAAGACTGTAAGACTTATTACTCCAGCCTCCAATCAAAACATGATTCTAACCCCAAACATTTCTGGAATTGCAATTCCTCCCTTCTAAACCCTGGTAGAAAAGAGAATCCATGCCCTAACCCAAACTCCCTAGACCATGAAATTGAATCCAATTTCAACACCATTTTTGTTGATTGCATAGCCAAACTAACTGCAAACTTTCCCATCTTCTCTACTTCTCATAGTCTCCCAGCCACTGCTTTTCCCCTCCAACTCTCCATCATTCAATCTTAAATCTATCCCCACCAGCAACACAAAAAACTTGTCTTACACTCCTGCTAGCCTGCCTCCATCCTTCCTTAAGATGGCTGCCAACAGCATTGCCCTCCCCATTTCAATTCTTATCAACAGGTCCATCCAAGAAGCCTATGGCCCCTCATTCTGGAAGAAAGCTTTTGTCACTCCTGTCCACAAAGGTGGCAATAACACATACACTACTAACTTCCGTCCTATAGCAATTCTCTCACCTCTTTCTAAAATCCTCAAAAAGTTGCATTCATCACCAATTCTTGCCATACCTAACACACAATCATCTTCTTACCCCAACGCGACATGGTTTCAGGTCTGGCCAGCATTAGTTGTGCTCGCAACTCTAGGGAAAATCATAACCAACCTTTACTTAGATCTTTCCAAAGCCTTTCACACCCTCTACTCTTATCTCAACTTTCCTCCCTCAGTTTCCCTCCTTCCTCCATAGCCTGGTTTACAAGTTTTCTCTCTAAAGACAACAAGCTGTTAAATGGAAAAATTCCACTTCATCCATTCTTAACAATCCCTCCGGTGACCCCCAATTCTTGTCCCCTTCCTTTTCAGTTTTTTCATTAATAACTTTCACAAATCCATAGATAATGCTACACTGATCCAGTATGCTGATGATTCTGCAATCATGTTTACAGCAAACTCTCCCTCCGAACACCTTCACAAAACCCAAACAGCCTTCTCCAGTCCAGAAACTTGGATGCTAGACAACCATCTCGCTCTTAATGCTAACAAAACAAAAATGATTACATTCTCTCCTTCAAGAAATTTCACCACAGACAAAAGCGCCTTTAAAATAAAAAGCCACAATAACACTCTAATCGATATTGCACCTCACACCAAACTACTTGGGAGTCACCATTGATGAACATTTAAAATTCGATATCCACATCCAAAATAATATAAAAAAATCTCCACCAAAAACTAGGTCTGCTGTATAGACAAAATTGCTATCTAACTGCTTCTACCAGCGTCTATATCAGATGATCAAACTTTTTTAAATATACCAACTCCGAGATCGCACTACAGTGCAGAAAAAGGGAAATCTTCCCATACCACACTGTACGGAGATCTCCGTTGAAATGTTTGAACTTTTAAAAGTTCAATCATATGGTGTCGATCATATGATGCTCAAACTTTTAAAAGTTCAATCACATAATATAGACCACTACCAGCGTCTATATTAGATGGTCAAACTTTTAAAAGTTCGAACATCATATGGTTGACACCATATGATCAAACTTTTAAAAGTTCGAAAATCTAATAAAAAAAATAAATAAACCACAAAAAAAAAACTACATGAACATTTTAAGTGGGGGGGGGCAAGCACCCCTTCACTCCCCACATGGGAGGCTGTGCCCCACCACACCACCCATTCTTTAAATATACCAACAATGAGATCGCCCTACAGTGCAGAAAAGGGAAATCTTCCCATTCTGCACTGTACGGAGATCTCCATTGAAACTTTCAAACTTTTAAAAGTTTGATCATATGGTGTCGACCATATGACATTTGAACATTTTAAAGGTTTGATCACATAATATAGACCCTTTTACCAGATGTTCTCTAACCTCCTCCTACCTGCTTCACTCTCTTATGTATGATGCCTCTCTACTTTCTCATTTCCAACTTTGCCTAAAAAACAAACTGGAAGCCTGCTATAACAAAGTCTGTAAATTTGCTACAGGGTCCAAATACTCCAACCATCACTGCTATTTCCTCCTCACCCTAAATTGTCTTGAGCACCCTAATTACCTGAAATTCATAAAACTTACCACTGCTCAAAAACTCATATTCCAACCCTCCATCTGCCCCTCTCTTTCATCTATCTTAACCATTTACCTCCCCAGTCATACTCTTATATCTTAAAACCAAGACCCCCTTAAAATCTATAAACCCCTATGCCCTCCTGGCCAATTACTTCTATCACACTCCTTAGCTAAACTATGGAATTCTATCCCCCCTCCCTCCGCTGTACTCACAACCACTCTAATTCCAAATCTCTCCTCCATTCTTACCTTACCTCAAATTGGAACTGTTCCTGCTCCCTTCCCACCTGAATTATACTGTCTCTTTTAAACCTCCCTTCAGTCTCAGCCACTGTCACCTCTGATCACTAACATTATTGTTAGAACAAACACTAAACTTGTATAAACACTTTAAGACTTGTACTTTTAATTATATTATCTGTATTACTTTTGACTTTATCCATATTTTAACTTTTGTGTTTTTTAAAAGCATACCCCCTTATTTTGTATTTGTATTTTAAATTATATATTTATGCTTTTGTATACTGTATATTCCATACTGGAGTTATGTTATATACTCTTAACTGCTTTTGGAGCTTTTCTCCCTGTGCTTCCACTGAAAATGGGCTTTGCTTGGCCCAGTGGACTTCTCCGGTCATCAAACTGGAAATAAATAATAAATAAATAAATAAATAAATAAATACTATAAGATGGAACAGAGGTATACAGAGTTCAACACGTGAGCATATACATGGTGCACTACAGCAGAGCTTCTAAGAAAACAGTATAAAAGGCTTCAATCCTTGATTAATCCAAAATTTATATGCCAAAACAAAAGAAAGATATGAAAAATTATGAAACAGCAGGTGGAATTACAGCTTAAACAAAGAACATCCCCTGCTGCTGAATGCATGGTAGAGACTTCTGCATTATTTCCACCTATGGCTTCTCTTCTACCCACAGATATTGCCTCTGAAAAACATGTACAGGCTGAACAGACAACAAAGATATATTTGTTATGTGACATGCACGTCCCCTTTTTGTGAGGCAGAAAGAACTAAGGTGAAGGTGTGGGCAGGAATTCTGTAAAGCATTTGTTACTGCACTCGAGCTCAAAACCATATTGTTTTACATTAGGAGGGGTTTTATGCACTCTGGTAGAAGGAGAGCTGAATTCAACCCATCCAAGGAGGAAACGGCTGGTTTAAAGTTTATTGTGTTTTTATCTGATTGCCCTGTGGGATTAACTGTTTAAAAGACTTTCATCCTGCAGGTATAAAAGCCTCCTGTTTGTACATCTTGCAAATGCAGCTCCCTGTGCCTAATATATAAGCAAATCTCTGCAGTTTAAAATCTCTATAGGAAATGCTCTTCATATTCTCCCACTCTTCACAGTTGCTCAAAGAGTTCCAGTATGTGCAGAGGGCTGTGCCATCGGACATCATCTAGCTGGAGCTGCTCAACGTTTGGCAACTTTTGTCAGAGTCCTGGAGAGATTCTGCTAAAATCCAAAGCATCCACTGCTAAAGTTGAAAAAATAAGTTCATAGGTTCATAGGTAGGTACTAGGTTATTGGCCCTAGGGCCTATATAAGCCTAGCCAAAGGTACCCTGGCTTTCATTACCCAAGAAAGTTATTTTCCTGTGCCACTGTTGAGCAGAGCCACCGAAGTGATCCCTGGGGTGAATTTCCTATCTCCCATCCAATCATCAAGATTTTTCTTGAAGAGCGCTAATGAAGAGCTCTGTTTGATATAGATAGGTAGTTTGTTCCAGAGTATGGGAAGTCTCTGGGACAGGAATCTATATCTCCAGCATGTTCTGTTTATTGTGGTGACAAGGTTTAGGTCCCTAGACCATGTAGCTCGTAGGGATTGGGATTTCTTTAAGTGGAGCATGTCTAAAAGCTCTGGGTTTGACACAGCTTTGTGTGTTAGGCAGAGATCGCCTTTGAGTAGGCGATATGCAATGGAGTAGAGCTGCAGTTTTTTGAGATGGTCTGCATAGGGCATCTGTTTGAGGCCAGTAATCCTCTTTGTGAGGTATTTCTGTGGCCTTTCCAGTTGTTGTAGATGTCTTGTGAGGTACATACCAAAAGGGGCATTTTACTCTATAATGGGTCTAATGAGTGTTGAGTAGAGGGGAACAATGACCTCTTTTTTCCTGGATGAGAAACCTTTTGTGATGAGGTGTGCCACTTAGAAGGATTTCCTGACTACTGTGGCAATGTGATTATCAAAAGAGACACTACTGTCCACCTGTGTCCCAAGGTCTCTTATCACACTTTCAGTGTTAAGTAGACTACTGCCTATGTGGTAGTTCATGGGTACTCAGTTTTTACCAAAAGGGATGACAATGCACTTTTTGGCATTGAGCTTTAGGCTATGGCTTTGACACCAGGCATCTGTCTCAGGAAGGCCCTTTTGTAGGATGTCCACATCTTTTGGAGCTTTGATTATGGCTCCTAGTTTGCAGTCATCTGCGAACTTCGTTAGCCAAAGACCTTCTGTGTTGGCCTGTACTTTAGAGAAGTAGATACCAAATCGGAGAGGGCCCAGGACTGAACCCTGTGGTACTCCACTTGTCACTGGTCTGAAGTTGGATATCAGGTTTAGGAGACATGATCTGCCTTTTATAAACTCGAACTGGGTGGGGTCCTGAGTTTGGAGATTACCAATGTCATTGTTTATAAGTTCCATGATGATACATTCCATAGCCTTGAAGACCAGGCTCGTTAGGGTAATGGGGCGGTAGTTTCCAGGGTCTGTGGTGGCTCCCCCTTTGTGGAGTGGGATAACTGTCGCTGTGGGCCATTCAGTGGGAACATAGCCTGAGGTGAGGCTATGATTGAACATGGTACTTAGGTGGGGTGCCAGTTCATTCTGTAGTTCATGTAGAACACAGCCTGGGATGTCATCAGGTCCCATGAATGCTGTATTCTTGGCTTTGGATAGTGTGTTTCTTACCTGTGCAGCTGTGATTACAGGAACTTTGTATTCTTCTGATATAGAGATGGGCCCTTTAGGGGATGACAGGGGGGTAAAGTTAGCGCTGAACCTATCTGTCAGGATATTGGCAATATCAGTTGGTTCTGTATATTTAGTGCCATTGTGCTGTAACTCAGAGCAGATCTGAGTGTTGCCATTGAGATTCTTGACATAGCTGTAGAATGCTTTGTGGTTGTCTTTAGTGTCAATGGTGATTTTGTTTTCATAACTAGCTTTGGAGGATTTTATGAGGGATCTCAGCTTCTTACTGAGGCTGCCCAGGGAGTTTCTCCAATCATGGGATTTTGCTCTTTTTTGCAACAGTTTCTTTCTTCTGTTGTTGAGTTTGTTTATGGCAGGGGACCACCAGATTGGCTTCCTTTTTTTGGAGGATAGCATCTTGGTTCTGTTAGGGATTGCACGATCCATGCACTCATGTAATTGCTTATAAAGTGCATTTGTGTAGGATTCAGCAGTCATACCTCTATTGTCCGTCAGCATGGGTGTCGTGAAGTTTGCCACTTCTGTCTTAAGAAGTGTGAAGTTGGCTTTGGAGAAATTTTTTACTGTGGTTTCACTACTGGGGGGGGGGGTAGAGGAGGGATGTGGATGTCTAGGGTGATTAGCTTGTGGTCAGATCTGACCAACGAGGAATTGACCTCTGGTGTGGAGCACCAGTTGCCCATGTTGGTAATAACCAGGTCTAGGTTATTGCTGCCCCTGGTGGGGGTGTGGATAAGTTGATCCATGGCATTGGAATTTATGAATTCCAGAAAACGTTGAGCACAAGAGTTGGTACATGAGTAGTTTTCCTGGTTAATGATAGGGTAGTTGAAATCACCCATTATTAGGGTGTTAGGTTGTACCCTAATATTTTCCAGTGTATTAAGAAATGAGGAGTGGGAATCCTGGGGCATGGTGGGGGATCTGTAGCAAGCTACAATTTGGATTGCGGTCTTGCCCAGAGTTAGTTGCACTTGGATAATCTTGGATGCATTATGCTGAGCAACTAGCCTGGAGGTGTGGATATCCTTAATGAATATGGACATGCCTCTGCCTTTAGTGTTTCCGTCCAGGTTAGGTGGCCGAAAGCTGTGGTATGAATTATAGCCTGGTAATGCAGGGGTACTCTCTGGAGCCTTGAACCAGGTCTCTGTCAGTGCACAGATGTCTATGTTCTCCATTTTACGGAGTGCCTCGAGTGAGTGCATTTTGAGGTTTAGACTTCTAGCATTGAGTAGCAATACCCTCAGATTCTTCTTGCCTGTACCTGTTAGGGTGGTGAATTTGTCATTTGAACCTTGCCTAAAAAAGACACTATAGGGGTTGCTAGAGCCTTAGCCAGTATCCAGAATCCCAGGGGCGACAGGTGCAGGCCATCTTTGGCAAAACATCATGGTTTGTCGATCATGTCATCCCAGGCAGACAGATACTGGATCCCCTTAGAATGACACCAGGAGCTTAGCCAATTGTTGAAGTCAATCATTTTGTCCTTGTACTGTGGTATCATTCTGGGTGATGGCAGGATGCTACTCAGGGCTAGGGTCATACCTGCCTGGGCTACAAGATTGGACAGCTCCTCCATGTCCCTTTTCATGTAGTCCAAGGAGGTACGTCTCAGGTCATTCACACCAACGTGGACAATGACAGAGTCATATTTGTACTTGTTGTAGAGTGACCTGAGTGCATGTGTTATGTGGCGGATCCTGGCACCCGACAGGCAGCTGACAGTATCTTTCTCCTTGTTTAGCCTGGTGAGTGGAACATCAATGTGCCTGACTATAGAGTCACCTATGACTAGAGTGTTAGGTACGTTGTTATGCCTTATGGGCTGTGGTTGAGTGGCACACTGATTCTGTGGGCTATGTGTCATTTGGGTTGTGTTGGGTGGTGGAGGTTGCTTGTGTTTCTGCTTTGGAGCTCCCTGTTGCTTAGACAAGTTTTTACTGAGAGCCTCCGCAAACATAGGTGTGTGCTTTGTGTTTCTATGTGTGTGTTTTGGTGGTGTAGGTTTTGCGGGACTATGTGCTGAGTGTGGTGCAAGTGTTTACCTTCTCCTCCTGACTGTCTAGTCCAGTCTTGAGTGAAGAGAGCTTTGCTTCCAGTTTGGCTATATAAGTGCATCTCTCACAGGTTGTAGTGTTGGGTGGTAGGAGGAGAGGGTTGTCTGTGTACATTGCATTGCCTCAAGATGCCCAAATTCATCGGGTAGACAGGAGAAAACACCGGGAGCTGACCCTTAGACATGCCTGGATAGGTGCTTATTTGTTAAGTACTAGAAACTGTTTTCCTCTAGGCAGTGAGGAAAGTTGAGTGCTGTAGTAATTTGTAGCTTATTTAGTGCTTTCAATAAGTTCTGAACAAGTGCTGAGCTCAAAGAAACAGACTTGAGTGCTGAAACAAAAAACTGGCTAGTTTTTATCATTTTGCTGCCTCATTTTGCTGATATCTATTGTATTTTTCTGCACTTTAAAAACATTGTTCTGTTGCTTTAAGTGGCTTGTACATAGCATAGACTAGTTTCAGATCTGCTGAATCTAGATATATTGTTACACTTGAGCACTATTCCTGCTATCTTACATTAGGTGGGCCCTGCACGCACCCTTGTGGGAGAAGTGTGTAGTCCGAGCCTCATCTGAGTTGGAGATTACTGGAGGAAACCTCACTGTGTACTTTCCCATTGGTAGTTTAGCCAAAAAGTATTTAATTTCACCTGTATTTGAGCCTTCCATTTGCATATAGCTGTGCACCGCTCAGTGGAGTTCAGTGGTGCCCAGTATAGATGCAAACTCCTTGAAACACAATTTTCTTTGAGACATCTGTTAGTGAGTCCTCCCAAGCTTCCCTGCTGCATTGCAGGAAACTCAGTTGTGCACTGAGAAGCTTTGCCATAGTTTTCACCCCTAGCCTTCAGTAGAATAAGCACCTTTGTTAATCCTAGATCAAAATCTGGCGAAACTAGCCCACTTCCCAATAGTAGTTATGTAAAAATCTGTCCTAATAGATGGTCAGTTTCCAACCATTTCTCCAGCTAGCCTGATTGACATGGGTATCCTGAGGGAATGTAGTAATTGCTTCATGTATACTGACAAACACTTACTCTTTAAACAAACAAATACAATATATGAGAAATGTAATTAAACTATGAATTTGGAATCAGTTCTTCACATAAGGAAAAATTGGACGTCAAACAGGTTGTCAGCACACAACCATCACTTCTCACACAAAACAAGATCACAACCCATAAACCTGCATAACCAGAGGTACTCAGTAGAAGCCTACCAAAAGATCCGAGACCTCCCAAGAGCAAACCACTTGTGCACACTGCAAAGCAAATAGAATCCACTACTCATAAAAACACGCACTCCAGTGTCTCAGCAAATAAGCCAGTAAGGCAAAACACATCAAAACCAAAAGTTCTGGTCATAGACATCTCCATGATGAGACACTCAGATGTCCCCCTCACCAGGCTGGACAAGGAGAAGGTCACGGTCAGCTGCCTGTCAGGTGCCAGGATCCATCATATCATGCATGCACTCAAGTAACTCAAAAAAATTACTATTACTCTGTCATAATACATGTTGGAGTGAATGACGTGAGATATACTTCTCTGGACTATGTGAAGAGATAGAGAGACATGACTGAACTCTCTGATTATGTTTCCCAGGCAGGTATGTCCCTAGTCCTAAGCAGCATTCTACCTTAACCCAGGATGATGCCACAATGTAGAGAAAAAATGACTGACTTCAACAGTTGGCTTAGCTTCTGGTGTCAATCCAGGGGGATCCAGCATCCATCAGCCTGGGAAGACATGGTTGACAAACCATGCTGCTTTGCTAGAGATGGTCTTCACCGGTCTTCACCTGTCTCCTCTGTGCTTTTGGATACTGGCAAAGGACCTTGCTTCCCACATAGTGCCTTTGTTAAACAATGTAAAAACAACAAAATTTCCACAGTAAAAATTTCCCCTTGAAATAAACTCAAGGCTGTGCTGCTTAATGCTAGAAGCCTAAACAGGAAACTGTACTCCCTTAAAGCAATCCTCTCCTTGTAAGATGCTGACATCTGTGCAGTCACTGAGACATGGTTCATGGGTGCAGACAGCAAGGCTCCAATGCCTTCCCCATGTTCAGACCACAAAACGTGTGAAAAAAACAAAGGTGGAGGTGTATCCATCTTCATTAAAACCAAATACAGCTCAAGTCTGGGTAAATAGTATGACTTGAGCTACCCCAGGTCTGACTAGCTATAGGTAAAACACCTCACCACATCACTGCTAGCTACAAGTCCTTCAGCATGAACCAAGAGAAGCACACCACATACCTGGGCTTATTGGAGTCACTTACTATACAGCCAACACTTTGGTCTTGGGTGATTTCAACTATCCTTTCATCAACTGGGTGACCTACAAGAGCACAAACATGCTAGCCCTGAGGTTCCTGGACTTTGTAAATACAATGGCCTGGAACAGCTAGTCTGCACCCCCACAAGGGGCTCAAATAGCCTAGACATAGCAATCACCAATATGGTAGGTCACTGCAGTACCCCATGTGGGTTGCCATTCCTGGTAAGGTCAGATCATAACTCTGTCTCATCTGAAGTAACAATCAGACCTGACACCCCCAAAGGAGGGAAAAAAATGAAAATTTCTCCAAAGCAAACTACAGCCCACTAGGTGATAATATAAAAAGTTTAACGCCCCCCTCCTAACATAGCCAACGATGACTCCTATGCAGAGGAGTACACAAATGCCATGTATAACCACTTAAACACATGTATAGACTCAGCTGTACTTGACCAGATCAAAACCAGGTCCTCCTGAAAAAAATAGGCCATTCTGGTGGATCTCAAGTATAAATAGGTTATGTAACAAAAGGAAGAAACTGATGTCTAAGAACAAGAGGGAAGTCACTCAGCAGAAGAAGCATACCCTCCACAGCTTGAACAAGCAAATTGAATATCTTGCAAAGTCTTTTAAAGCTAGTTATGAAGATAAATTAGCATTCCTAACTAAGGATAATCATAAGGCATTCTTTAGCCATGTCTGCAGTCTAAAAGGAATACCAAACTATGTGGTGAACTTATAGTGGATGGTACTTCTCATACTGAATCTGTGGACATCGCCAACCTGCTAGCTGACAGATGTGATACAAACTTCATTCTTCTGCCCTTACCAGCCATACCCCAAATTATACCTGACACCAGTCCTCTACCTAGTTTCTCTAAACAGCAGATCATATCCATGATCTCCAAGGCCAAAAACATGGCCTCTGCGGGACCAGATAACATTCTAGGATGGCAGAAACCTAAGCTCCCTGTCCTCACCAGCCATACCCCAAAGCAATCCTGACACCAGTCCTCCACCTAGTATCTCCAAAGAGCAGGTCATATCCACACTGTCCAAAGCCAAAAACACATCCTCAATGGCACCAGATAACATCCCAGGCTTCTTACTAAACAATCTAAAACAAGACTTAGTGGAACCACTTGGCACTCTCTTTAAACTCAGCCTGAGCACTGGCTTTGTTCCAGCAGAGTGGAGAACAGTAACAGTAATCCCCTTGCACAAAGGGGGTCCATCAACAGACTCTGGGAACTATAGACCCATAAACTGAACCAGCCTTATCTCCAAGGTCATGGAAAGAATCATCATGGATCTTATCATAAGGAGATAGGTGACCTTCAAACTCTTGACCCAACCCAGTTTGGCTTTGTTAAGGGTAGATCATGCTTACTGAACCTGATGAACTTCTTCAAGATTGACCCCAAAGCCCTGGATGATGGCAAAACAGGTCATATTGCCTGTCTTGACTTAGCCAAGGTTCTTGATACAATCCCCCACTCAGGTATCATTGAGAAACTCTCCCAGCTAGTGATTAGCCCATATGTCACTAGATGGATATTCTACAAAAGGGCCTTACAGAAACAGATGCTTGGTTCCTGAGCCATGTGTTCAAGCTCAATGCCAAGAAATGTATAGTTATCCCCTTTGGTAAAAAACATGTACCCATGAATTACCACATAGATGGCAATACACTAAACACCGAAAGTGTGATAATAGACTTGGGGACACAGGTGGACAGTGGTCTCACCTTCGATAACCACATCGCCACAACAGTAAGGAAATCCTTCTATGTGGCACACCTCATCACTAAGGGCTTTTCATCCAGAAAAAAGGCATTCATTGTCCCACTGTACTCATTCCTCATTAGACCCATTATAGAATACAATGCTCCATTTGGTATGTACCTCTCAAGACATCTGCAACAACTGGAAAGGCTGCAGAAATACCTCACTAAAAGAATCACAGGCCTAAAGCAGATGCCCTTTGCTGACCATCTAAAAAACCTCCAGCTATACTCTGTTACCTGTCATCTACTCAGAGATTATCTCTGCTAACATACAAGGCCATGTCAAACCAAGAGCTGTTGGACATGCTACACTTAAAGAAATGCCAATCCCTCAGAGCCACACGCTCCAGGGAATCTAAAGCTTGTCATCACAATGAACAAAACATGCTGGAGGGATAGTTTTCTGACCCAGAGACTCCCCATTCTCTGGAATAGACTGCACATACATATCAAGCAGAGCATCTCTTTGGCCCTCTTCAAAAGGAACCTTGATGATTGGATGGGAGATAGGAAATTCACCCCAGGACTTACTTCAATCACCCTGCTAGACAGGGGTCCAGGGAAGTAAATATTGTAGGAAGAAATAGCCAGGGAGTTGTTATGGCTAGGCTTGTATAGGCCCTAAAGCCAATAGCCTAGTAAAACCCTATGAACCTATGAACCTATGGATAGCCAACTGGCTCACTGAAAGAATGCATACTGTCAAAGTTGGGGATTCCACCTTTACCATTAAACCAGTTACCAGTGGCATACCACAAGGATCTGTGCTGGGCCCTCTACTGTTTGGAATCTATTTCTCAGAAGTCCAGCTGAAAGTAGATGGCCTTTGGCTTACCAAGTTCACTGATGATTGCAAACTGAGTGCAATCATTGAATCCCCAAATGATGTTAACATATTATAAAAGGGGCTAATACAGACAAATGATTGGTTCCAAAACCATGGACTAAAACTAAGCACAAAAATGTACATTATTATACCCTTTGGCAAAGAGTAAGTCCCTGCAAATTACAATATGGACAGCACCCCTCTATGCCTAAACCCAGTGGTGTGAGATTTGGGAACAGAGGTTGATAACAATCTAAACTTCAATCACCATGTGTCCACAGTTGTAAGAAAAGCCTTCTATGTTGCACATCTCATAAGTAAAGGCATCACATCCAAGACTAAGGATGTTATAACTCCTCTTTACTTGACCCTTATCAGACCACTAATAGAGTACAATGCCACCTTTTGTATGTACCACACCAGACAACTGCAGCAGGTGGAGAGACCACATAGGTTTCTCACCAAGAAAATTCAGGGCCTCCAAAACATAACCTACATGGAAAGACTGAAAGCCCTGTCATTGTACTCTGTATCCTACAGGCTGCTGAGAAGTGACTTGTGCCTGGCCTACAGAGCAGTCTCTGACCCTGCCCTGATAGAAATGCTGCACATCCACAAATCAAATGGGACAAGAGCCACTCATTCCAGCGATCTCAAGATAGCCTGTGACATTAACAGAACATGCTAGAGAGAAAGATACATCT
This sequence comes from Protopterus annectens, assembly GCF_019279795.1. Taxonomy (NCBI): domain Eukaryota; kingdom Metazoa; phylum Chordata; order Ceratodontiformes; family Protopteridae; genus Protopterus; species Protopterus annectens. Next base: position 737,087,929 of record NC_056726.1, on the reverse strand, counting down.
CTCAGAGATTGCCACTCCTCTGTAATAAACTCCCAATTCAAGTGAAGCAGAGCTCCTCAATAACCCTATTCAAGTGCAATCTAGACAATTGGATGTGAGACCGTAAATTCACACCGGGGGTGGCACTTATGTCCCTCATGGACAGGGGCAGTCATTGCTGATCATAGACTCACTCTGTGAATGACGACCAGCTAATAAAGATCACTTAGGGAACACAGGTATAACATGGCTAGGCTTGTAAAAGACCATTAGCCTTGTAAAATGTTATGAATCTATAAACCTGTAAGAATGGTAGCAGATGCACAGACAATGACCAGCAGGACAAGTGCAAACACAAATGGGGAACACAAAGGAGAGACACAGACAGACATTGGAAGGACAGTTGGTATTAGGAAGACTAGATAACATATTGAGGAGGTAAATAAAAGACAAGGACATGGAACACCAAAACAGAGGATAAAGTGAGGCACAGGCATCTGCCATGTTGGCTAGTACTACACATAGGCAGAAAACAGTCACCTCTGTGCCTGAAAACCTGGCTGAACCCATCTGCTGGTGGCCTAAAGGTAAGGACCAAGCTGCAATCAACTTTGTTAGTCACAGAAGGACATGCAATAGGCAACTAGTATCAAGCTGTCAGACAACTAGCATTATTACCTTATCTTCCAACTCCTGTTGGGTTACAAACCATGACCCACTGGTGGCATCCTTGGTGGAAATTCTACATTACCCACCAGTGCCACACCAGAAAAGCCCCCAATGGAGACCTCCAGTCACCTCACACTAGATGATCTACATCACTCTACAGAGAAGCAGGCCTAGAAATAGCTGTAGGCATGGCAGGTAATAACAGGGCAATTTGATTACAGATTTGTGTCCCTTTAATATAATTGGGGGGTACAGACCATACTTAGGAAGAGAATGACTTCCTAAGTGTGTATATCCATTGAGTGGGGCACTCAAAACTGATTATATGGGCTGAGGTTTACTACATATGAAACACTGCTAGGGGCCAAGGGAGTGTCTTAATAAAATTACATGTTACCTATTAATAGCCACATGGGTTACACATAACATACCCAGGAATGCCTCTCCTTGGTCCTAATCATCCCATTGTGTTGAACTCCAAAACAGGCAAAGAGGCACAAAACTGTGGAGAGTGTCCATGCTGTCACCATACCTGTTGCTTGTTTGAGCCTTTTTAAAGAGGTAATAGCAACATGTAGACAGGACAGTACTTACAAATAGTCCATTTTGGTCAGTGAACTACTCTAATATACAATTGTAAAATATAATACAATCAAAGGTAAATAGGTAACACATACTGCAGATCACTACCAAGGTTGATGATAAGGTACACATGCAGACAGCAGTAGCCATTCACATGTATGGTGGAAGCCAAAGATAAGATGATGTTGGGGCATGCTACAAGGACCAAATGTACATTACCATGACAGGTTTCACTGGTGCATACTGGAGTGTGTGGTGTGGTAGAGGTGCACCTGTATGCAGCTACAGGCTGCTTTCCAATTGCAGTGACCTGTGGAGGAGGCCTGTGTCCCTGGGTGGTACATGTGATGTGCTGCACAATATTTATTCAGTTAGGATAGTGGTGTGAGAAACTATACTGTGGATATGGCACATATTTGTGGCCGATTTATATATATATATATATATATATATATATATATATATATATATATATATATATATATATATGTATATATATATTTATACACACACACACACACACACACACACACACACACACACACACACACACACACACACTCTCTAGAATGGCTGCAAAGTAGTGAAAAGAATGAAGATGAAGGCAATCTGAGTCTGTCACAGAGAAAAATGTGTGGTATAACAGCATCTGTAAGGTTTTTGTCCACCCACACAATCAGACCAACCTTTCCACCAATGAAGACTTACCCCACATTGGAGAAGCAACCCCCTCCCTGCACAGTCTTCCATGCCCATCGCACTCACCAAGCAATCACACACCCATACATGCACTCAGTCCTATGCTAACTGACATTATTAGCTAGCCCCTTCAACAGTGACTGTTGCCAACCTCTGTCACTATATCCCTCCCCACCTGTACATATTAAACTGTGCTTTGCTGTCATCCCTTTGTTACCACTGCAGCTTGTGTCTGAAGCACAATGAGAACATCCATGCACAGTATAGCATAGCCTGGTTGTTGTTTACATCATTGTTACTCTTTGTTATGTCAAATTGAGTCCATAGTTCTAAACCAGATTGCGTCTCATAGTCAGTGTATGGCATACTACGGCTACCTCCTAGTAGAATGGTTATCTCCAGCAGCCTTATCCTCTACATACTCCTTACTAGACCTCGCCTCCACTGCTGATTATGGCATATCTTTTCCTCAAATGGCAATATCCTGCTGAATTTGCCTGCCTACCACCATTTTGTCTAATATTGCACACACAGACTATCTTGATTCATGTTTCTGGACTATACTGTAGTGCACTAGCAGAGGTACCTAAGCAGTGTAAGCAGACCTTCATCACTCCAAATATAAATCTAATGATGGTGCATGTCTTCTGTAACTGTATGTATCCTCTGCCATAATTTGTTGGTTTTGTATTGGTATCATAAGCCATGTCTCCAGGGCATTAATGGTATTACCAAATAGATCTACTTGAGGGAAACCACCCAGAACAAATCACTGGTAAAGATTACATATGTCTAACAAACACAAACAGACTGCTGGAGGTAAAAACAACGAACTGGTGAAGAAGGCAATGAGAGTAGTGAGCAAACCAACGGTGTTTAATCCAGAAGGAAACACTCACAAGGTACTGAAAAGTACACACAAACTGCAAACCAACGATAAAAATAAAGTGCTTTTCATCCTGCTCACTAGCAGGACTTCTTCCGATAAAAAAGTCATAAAAACGTCATCATTAAATACTAAGTAAAAAAGTGGGCGTTGTAAGCCACAAATGCAAAATGCATGTTACATATATTTGTTTCAGACTTTAATTAACTTTAGTTTTGTTAACACTGTTGTTAACATTGAAGCTTTTTATTTCTTTAATTATTGATTACATATCTTGCTAGAAGAGGTAGAAATTTGTTACAAATATATGTAACATGCATTTTGCATTTTGCATTTTAAATCACAACTTGTTCACCACAGTGAGCAATGTCTCTTTAAGTTAATTGAGTGTAACTTGTGTGGCTTACGCCACCCAAGAAAAGGATTTTCCTGTGCCACTGTCCAGCGGAGACACAGAAGGATCCCCAGGGTGTAATTCCTATTTCTCATCCACTCATCAAGATTTTTCTTGAAGAGTGCTAATGAAGAACTTTGTTTGACATAGATGGGTAGCTCATTCCAGAGTATAGGAAGTCTCTGGGACAAGAATCTATCCCTCCAGCATGTCCTGTTTATTGTGGTGACAAGGTTTAGGTCCCTAGAGCATGTAGCTCAGAGGGATTGGGATTTCTTTAGGTGTAGCATGTCCAACAGCTCTGGGTTTGACATAGCTTTATATGTTAGGCAGAGAGCACCTTGGAGTAGGCGATATGCTACAGAGTAAAGCTGGAGGTTTTTGAAGCGGTCAGTGTAAGGCATTTGTTTGAGGCCAGTAATCCTCTTTGTGAGGTACTTCTGTGGCCTTTCCAGCTGCTGCAGATGTCTTGTGAGGTACATTCCAAAAGGGGCGTTGTACTCTATAATGGGTCTAATGAGTGACGTGTAGAGGGGAACAATTACCTCTTTTTTCCTGGACGAGAACCCTTTTATGATGAGGTGTGCCACGTAGAAGGACTTCCTGACTACTGTGGTGACGTGATTATCAAATGAGAGACTACTGTCCACCTGGGTCCCAAGGTTTCTTATCACACATTTGGTGTTAAGTAGATTGCTGCCTATGTGGTAGTTCATGGGTACAGAGTTTTTACCAAAGGGGATGACACTGCACTTTTTGGCATTGAGCTTGAAGCCATGGCTCTGACACCAGGCATCTGTCTCAGTGAGGCCCTTCTGTAGGATGTCCACATCATTTAGGGACTTGAATATGGCTCCTAGTTTGCAGTCATCTGCGAACTTCATTTGCCAGAGGCCTTCTGTGTTAGCCTGTACTTCAGAGAAGTAGATACCAAACAGGAGAGGTCCCAGGACGTAACCCTGTGGTACTCCACTTATCACTGCTTTGAGGGAAAATTTGGAGTCTGCAACTTTTACAGTGTGGGTTCTGTCAGTGAGCCAGCTGGCAACCCATCTTATGATGTAGGGATTTATACCTAGTTTAGTGAATTTAGCTATAATTCCGGAATGGGGGATGGTGTTGAAAGCCTTGGCGAGGTCAAGATAGGCTGTGTGAACCACCTTACCTCATCTACGGCTTTGGTGACTGCCTCAAAGAAGTTGATCAGGTTCAGGAGGCTTGATCTGCCTTTCACAAACCCGAACTGGGTGGGATCCAAAGTTTGGAGGTTACCAATGTCTTTGTTTATGAGTTCCATGATGATATGTTCCATGGCCTTACAGTGGGCACAAAGCCTAATGCGAGACTATTATTGAACATGGTGCTTAAGTGGGGAGCCAGTTCATTCTGAAGTTCATGTAAAACGCAGCCTGGGATGTTGTCCAGTCCCATGGATGCTGAGTTTTTGACTTTAGAGAGTGCAGTTTTTACCTGCGTAGTTGTGATTACAAGTACTTTGCATTCTTCCTGTATAGATATGGGCCCTTTAGGGAGTGAGAGGGGGGTAAAGTTAGCATTGAACCGATCTGCCAGGATGTTGGCAATATCAGTTGGTTCTGTAATTTTCGTGCCTTTGTGCTGTAACTCAGAGCAGATCTGGGTGCTGCCATCTAGATTTTCGACATAGCTATAGAATGCTTTGTGGTTGTCCTTGGATTTAGTGGCAATTTTGTTTTTGTAGCTAGCTTTGGAGGATCTTATAAGGGATCTCAGCTTCTTACTGAGGCTGACTAGAGATTTCCTCCACTCATGGAATTTTACTCTCATTTGCAATAGTTTCTTCCTTCTGTTGTACAATTTGTTTATGGCAGGGGACCACCAGATTGGCTTCATTTTTTTTGAGGATAGCGTCTTGGTTCTGTTTGGGATAGCACAATCCATGCACTCATGTAAGTGCTTATAGAGTGCATTTGTGTAGGATTCAGCAGTTGTAACTGTATTGTCCATCTGCATGGGTGTCATGACGTTCACCACCTCTGTCTTAAGAAGCATGAAGTTGGCTTTGGAGAAATTTTTTACTGTGGTTTCCTTAATGGGTGGTGGGGTCGGGATGTGGATATCAAGGGTGATAAGCTTATGGTCGGATCGGACCAACGAGGAGTTGACTTCAGGTGTGGAACACCGGTCACTCATGTTGGTATTGACTAGGTCTAGGATATTGTTGCCCCTGGTGGGGGTGTGGATAAGTTGATCTAGGGCACTGGAGTTTATGAATTCCAGAAAGAGTTGAGCTAAGGAGTTGGTACACGAGTAGTTTTCCCAGTTAATGGTGGGGTAGTTGAAGTCTCTCATTATTAGGGTGTTTGGTTGAACCCTAATATTTTGCAGTACATCTAGAAAGGAGGAGTGGGAATCCTGGAGCATGGTGGGGGATCTGTAGCAATCTACAATTTGGATTGCAGTTTTGACCAGAGTTAGTTGCACTTGGATAATCTAGGATGCATTATGCTGAGCAACTACCCTGGAGGTGTGGATATCCTTAATGAATATGGGCACACCTCCGCCTTTGGTGTTTCGGCCCAGGTTACATGGCCGAAAAATGTGGTATGAGTTATAGCCTGGTAGTGCAGGGGTGCTCTATGGAGCCTTGAACCAGGTCTCAGTCACTGCACAGAAATCAATGTTCTCCATTTTAAGGAGTGCCTCGAGTGAGTGCATTTTGAGATTTAGACTTCTAGCATTAAGTAGCATTATCCTCAGTTTTTGCTTGCCTGTTCCTGTTATGGTGGTGAATGTGTTATTTGAACCCTGCCTAAAAACGGCACTATAGGGGCAGCAAGAGCCTTAGCCAGTATCCGGAATCCCAGGGGTGACAGGTGCAGGCCATCTGTGGCAAAGCATCGTGGTCTATCGAGCATGTCATCCCAAGCAGACAGATACTGGATCCCCTTAGAATGACACCAGAAGCTTAGCCAATTGTTGAAGTCAGTCATTTTGTCCTTGTACTGCGGTATCATTCTGGGCAATGGCAGAATGCTACTCAGGACTAGGGTCATACCTGCCTGGGCTACAAAATTGGAGAACTCTTCTATGTCTCTTTTCATGTAGTCCAGGGAGGTACATCTCAGGTCATTCACACCAACATGGACAATGACAGAGTCATATTTGTACTTGTTTTGGAGTGACCTGAGTGCGTGGGTTATGTGGCGGATCCTGGCACCTGACAGGCAGCTGACAGTTACCTTCTCCTTGTTTAGCCTGGTGAGTGGGACATCAGTGTGCCTGACTATAAAGTCACCTATGACTAGTGTGTTGGGTACATCGTTTTGCCTTATTGGCTGTGGTTGAGTGGCACACTGAGTCTGTGGGCTATGTGTCATTTGGGTTGTGTTGGGGGATAGAGGTTGCTTGAGTTTCTGCTTTGGAGGTCTCTGTTGCTTAGACAGATTATTATTGAGAGCCTCCGTGAATGTTTTTGTGTTACTGTGTATGGATTTTGGTGGTCTAGATTTAGTGAGACTATGTGATGAGTGTGGTGCGGTGCAAATGTTTACCTTCTCCTCATGACTGTCAAGTTCAGTCTTGGTTGGAGAGAGCTTTACCTCCAGTTTGGCTAGATAAGTGCATCTCTCACAGGTTGTAGTGTAGGGTGGTAGGAGGAGAGGGTTGTCTGTGTACATGAGGCAATTTCTACATTGCCTCAAGCTGCCCAGATTCATCAGATAAACAGGAGAGAACACTGGGAGCTGACCCTTGGACATGCCTGAATAATAAAACTATTTTCCTCTAGATAAGTGAGGAAAGTGAGTACAAGAGCTGTTTTTCTCTAAGCAAGTGAGAAAAGTAAGTACAAAACCTGTTTTTCTCTAAGTAATGAGGAAGATTGAGTGCTAAAGTAATTAGTAGCTTATTTAGTGCTTACAAGTTCTGAACAAGTGCTGAGTATGAACAAACAAATTTAAGTGCTAAAACTAAGAATGCATAAATAGAAAGTCTTATTCAAATGTGCCTGTGAAGGGAAAACACATTTCTAGGTCTAAACATGCAGTTGTGCTACTCTTGTATTTGTGAACACTGTTGCATATTTGTATAGCAGTCTACTCATATGTTTGTTTCTTTTGGCTTTTCCCAGTTATGGGTCGTCACAGCAGAACTCTGTTCCGTTAATGATTGGCAGTAGAGTTTTACATGCTGGCTTGCCAGGTCTAATGCACAACCTTCAATGAAGGAAAGCCCATTCATGCATGTTGCCACACAGAAGACGCTCTAACTGAGAATCAAACGGGCAACGTCTAACTGTGAGGTGACAATGCTACCGCTGCACCACCACCGCTAGTCACTGGATGCAGTGATCAGGATTTTGGATTAGTACAGCAACCTTATTTATAGAGTAGTACCATCAGGTGTTTTTTGTATCTATTACTCAGCTGAAGTATTCTGAATCACACACAAAATGAAATTCATACTGGCCTCTATATTTCCATGTCCTCTACATACTAGATACTTGGCAGATATTTCCGTCTGAAAATATATGAATACTGAATGCAAACTACATAGTATAGACACTTCTCTAATTACACCAGCCCTGTGTAGTGTGGACCATGTCTCTGAATCTCACACCAGAACCTTCTGCAAAAAAAAAATCACTATCTTGGTGTTTCTCAGAAAGCAGATCACTTATAACTTACCTTTTTGCAGCCTCACCATGCTTCATGGTAAAATTGAATTTTCTGTGAGTCAAGTTGGTGAGATTTATCTTAATTCACATTTTAATTTATGTACTCAGTTTTGCAAAAACTGATATGGGCTGTACCTTGTTCAATACTGAACAGTAGAAAACATCTGAACCACAAACAGAGGAATCATTCTGACTGCATGTACAATCCACAATACTTTCTGATATATCCTGGATAATTTTCCAGTATGCCAACTAAAAATAGTGACTTAAGACGGCATTTTACCATCCTACTGATTTCCTTTTCTCTTTTGCTCATCAAAAGACTAGGTAACTGCTGTAATAGCATTATCTGTTATGTAATCATATCAGTATTTATGTTGAGATCTGCTTTGACAGACTATTTCATTAAACGCTGCAAACTTTCTTCAAGACAGTGAGACCTTGGATGACGTTATAATAAGTAAAGGAGTGCAGTAGCAGAGTGCCCTTCATTGCAGGGTGCAGAAGCTTACTTCCCACTTCAGCAGGTGTACTTAATTTACCAGAATGGTCTAATGATGAAGTATTCCTCAACAAAACACATCATATTCATTTTTTTACTGCATTCAAAGCCCCTTGCATATTTGGGATAACTTACATCTGTCACTAAAATGCCAATCTGGATTGAAATGACGAGATACTAAAGAAACATTTTTTTTCACAATATACATTTAGGGCCAGATTCAGGAAGGCTTACACGGAGTTCAAGAGTAGTGTAAGCCTCCGTGTAAGCCTCCCGATTCAGGTACAGCCCAAACCTCCGTGTAAGAGACAGCTAACACGTCTCTTACACGGACTGGGCGTGGAAATGCTCAATACCTCATTTGCAGCTCCAAGATATGCAAATGAGGTATTTGAGCGATCCACGAAGCAGAAACCAGTCAGTGTAACGGACGTGTTAGCTGCAGAAATGTACTCAGCTGACAACTGAGTACATTTCTGCAAAATCAAAAATGGAGCTATGTCCGCTCCAAATAAAGGGTGCATATGTGTCATTAAGCATGCCAGTGGCCAAATATGTGGCCATTGGCATGAAAAAGTGTTGCAAAAATAAGTTATTTAACTTTTTTTTTTTCACGGAATTTTTGTGTTTAACTGCAGCACACCAGCAAACGGGTGCGCTACCTAAAACTGAAAACCGAAGCTTATAAGCCCACAATTGTGGGATTTATGTATCACATGGAATGTCAATGGAGGGACTTGCAGACTAAAAACAATATGGCCTCCGTTTAGTGGTTGTCAAGGGGGGGAAGCTCCGTGTAAGATATGTAACTAAGCATTACTAGGCAATCCTATGTAAATGAGGGTTACAATACTGAATCACACTGCCACATAGGTAATGAGCACTTTCTGAGTAGTGTAAGAGTTAGAGAAGGGGATGAACAGAGTAAGAGGTAGGTGACATCACGGAGGGGAAGGATAGAAAGAAATGTACCAGATTGGAGGGCAATGTAAGGTAACAGATGACAGACAGACATCAGGGAGGGAGGTGTGTCCCAACAGAACACTAGGAAAGTCAAGAAATTGAGGGTATACGCTATCCCTACACTCAAAGTTTCTTGATATACGTGCATGCGTGCGCGTGTAAGGCAGGTTCAACATGTGGGAGCTTGTTGCAAACCGTTTACAATGGTTTGCGCGGGCGTGCACGTGTGTAAGGCAGTGTGCGCGCGTTTTAGCATGAATCAGCCTAGCTAACACCGTGTAAGGATGTGTGCGCGCGTGTAACACCGTGTAGGGATGTGTACGCGTTTAAGTGACTGTGATCGTGTTTAAGCTGGTGTGCACATTGCTCCCCTTCAGGAAACAGAGAGGAAACAGGAAACAACCAAAATACAGGGAAACTGCCAGGGAATACTGCTGGAGTTAATTGGTGGAAACAATTGGAAGCAGGCAATTATGCAGACAGACTAGAAGCCCAACCCAGCACTTAAAACACTGCAAAGAGCAGTGCAGGCTGTTTCTCACAACAGATACTGCAAGAAAGTAAGCTATCAGAATTGAAAACTGAAAAAAGCTGAACTCAGAGCAGAAATGCTAGGGGCTGCCATGGCTATTATAATCAGGCATAGGCGAATTGCTGAGGGTGGTGACAATGCAGACGCTGACAGACAACCCAGAGTGAGGAGAAGGAGAAGAGTATACAGGCCCAGGGTCACCTACCATGGGTTACATGAGCTGGAGATAGTAGAGCGCTATAGAGTGGACAGAGAGCTCCTGCAGCAGATTGTTGAGCTGTGCAGGCCACACCTCACACACAGAACCAACAGAGGGGAACCCATCCCAGTGGAAACCAAGGTATGTATTGGCCTAAGAATACTAGCAACAGGTACCTTCCAGAGACCAACTGGCGATATGATGGGGATATCACAGGCATCAGCCTCCAGGGTACTGCACCAGTTCCTGGATGCCATGTCACCACATGTCAGTGATCATATATATGTCCCTAATGACCGTGAGGTTGTGGCCAGCAATATGCGTCTCTTCCAGCAAATAGCGGGATACCCTGAGGTGCTGTGTGCAATAGACTGCATGCACATACGCATCAAAGCACCAGCCAGTGAGCGGGGTAGAGTCTACATTAACCGCAAGGGATACCCCTCCATCAACTGCCAGGTCGTGTGTGATGCCCAGGGCATAATAATGAATGTGTGTGCTGGCTGCCCTGGGAGCTACCACGATTCCCACATCTGGCATCTGACGCAGCTGTACCAATCATTTACCAATGGGGACTTCCCACACGGACACCTAGTGGGGGATGCAGGTTATGCACTTGAGCCGTGGCTGATGACACCCATCAGAAATGCACACACACCTGAACAGGAACGCCATAATGAGGCACACGCACAAACACGTAATATCATAGAGCGTGTGTTTGGGCTGCTCAAGTCACGGTTCCGGTGTCTGGACACATCTGGTGGAGCTTTGCAGTACACACCAACTACATGTACCCAAATGATCATGATATGTGCTATGCTACATAATATGATCCTGCGAAAACAGCTGCAGCAGGACCAGCACAGGGCTGGGCCAAACATCCCCCCACCATTGCCAAGGCCACCACAGGCAGGGGGTGACTCGGAGGAGGAACAACCTGACCATGTCCCAGTAGGCAGAAGGAGGCGTGCCCAGTATGCCCTGGCCTTGGCAAAGAGGCAATGCATAGCACATACGCTTGGTCAGTAGGAACACTGGGACTGATACCCGCTCTGACTCAATCATACAGTAACAGGGATGCCTAACATGACACAACCTGCTTCCAAATGTACAGGGAGTGTAGTATGTGTATCCGACAGAGGTGGCCCTGCAGCACCACCTGAGGCATGAATGCCATGTGTTAAGTAATGTAATATCATGAACAATATGCACACCTGAGGACCCCAACTAACATCCATATCCACGCATATGACCCTGCGGAAACAGCTGCACGTCATACAGTGATGTACATGTGCAAAAACATGGAACAAGATACAAAATGAGGGTGTCTAGCAATAAATAGCATGGATAACCACACACCCATGTTTGTACCTCAACAAGAAGCAACATGGAATAGCCATGGTCAAAAACCAATGGCTAAAACTGACTACTACTATATAGCCTGCTGCAGACCACTGTCCTAATAGCAGGAACTGCCCCAGGCCTATGTCCATAGGTTCATACTAGGCTATCTGCCCTAGGGCATTAATAAGCCTAGCCCAGAGTTTTGTGGCTTCTGCCACCCCTGCAAGTTGATGGATAATATGCCCATTATTTTGCTGTGCCTCTGTCAAGCAGTGATACTGAGGTTATCCCTGGGGTATACCTGCAATCTCCCATCCATTGGTCAAGATCTCACTTGAACAAAGCCAGTGAGGTGCTCAGCCCCACATGTACCAGGATGTTGTTCCACAGCATATGGACTCTCTGGGTGATGAATCTGTCCCTCCAGCACATCCTATTAATATCTGTGTTGAGGTTTAGGTCTCCTGCCCTTGTAGTTCTGATGGATGTAGAGGTCTTGAGGTGAAGCATGTTCATAAATTCTGGGTTGGACATAGCCTTGTATGTCAGGCACAGGTCACCTCTGAGCAGTCAGTAAGTGACTGAATACAGCTGGAATTCCTTCAGTCGGGCAGCATAAGAAATATGTTTGAGACCCTTTCACCTCCTGTCGAGGAATTTGTGGGCCCATCCAATCTGAATGGGGCAGTGTATGCAATCATTGGTGTGATGAGTACAGGGGAATGATGACCTCCCTTGATCTAGATGTGAATCACTGCATGATGAGGTGGCCAATGTAGAAGGCCTTCCAAACTACCCTGGCAATGTGAGTGTCAAGCAAAAGGTCACTGTCAACCTGGGTGCCCAGGTCCCTGATAACCTACATTTTGTGCTTAGAGGATTGCCACCTAGATGGGAAGTAGTGGTAACCTTGTTCTTCCTGAAGGGTATGGCTATGCATTGTTTAGTGTTTAATGTAAGGCCATGGCCGTGGCACCAGTTATCTGTGTCTATGAGACCCTTCTGAAGGATGTCTGTGTCAGATGGGTTTCCAACTATGCTTCCCAGTTTGCAGTCATCTTCAAACTGTGTCAGCCATAATCCTCCTGTGTTTGCTCGTACTTCTGAAAAGTAGATACTGAACAAATGTGGGCCCAGGACTGAGCCCTGTGGGACACCACTTGTAACAGCTCTGGAGTGTGAACTGGCACCAGCAACTTTGACCCTGTGTGTTCCGTCACTTAGCCAGTTTGCAACCCATGCTGTGATGTATGGGTTCACAATTAAGCTGGTGATGTTTTCAATGATACCTGAGTGGGGTATTGTGTCGAAAGCCTTTGCCAGGTCAAGGTAGGCTGTGTGGACTGCCTTGCCCACGTCAATGGCCTGGGTGAGTGTTTTGAAAAAGTCAACCAAGTTTAAAAGGCATGATCTGCCCTTGACAAAGCCAAACTGGATTGGATCCAATGTCTGCAAGTCCCCTATGTCTTCATTTAGAATTCCCATTATGATCCTCTTCATAGCTTAGCAGAACAGGCTTGTCAAGCTGATGGGATGGTAGTTTCTGGGGTTGGTGGAGGCACCTCCTTTGTGAAGTGGGTCCACCATTGCTGTATGCCACTCCTTGGGAACATATCCTGAGGTGAGGCTAAGATTAAACAGCTGCCCTAACTGCGGGTGTAATTACTCATTGAGTTCATGGAGCACACAACTGGGGACACCATCTGTTCCCATGGATAAAGTGTTTTCTGCCTTGGATTGAGCAGTTCCCACCCCAGCAGTGGAGATGTTTGGGGGGCTACAATCCTCTGGTGTACATACCCCCAGTTGGGAGAAATCTGCACTGAACCTGTCAGCCAGTATGTTGCCAATGTCTGTAGGTGCAGTGATATCAACATTATTCTGAACTAAGTCTGAGCATATCTGGGAGTTTCCTCCCAGGTTTCAAACATAGGTAAAAAAGGCCTCATGATTGTCCCTGGAGTCCTGAGTGGGTTTACTCTCAAAACATGCCTCGGATGATTGTATGGGGGAACCCAGTGTTTTACTCACAATGAGCAGGGGTGTCTTCCCCCCTACGGATTACGCTCTATCTTGTAGTAGCTCCTTCCTTGTGTTGTACAGCTTGTTTATGGCTAGGGTCCACCAGACTGGATGCTTGCCTGTGGTACAAAGAGTCATTATTATTTGGGATTGCCTGAACCATGCAGTCCTGGAGGTGCTGGTAGAAGGCATTTCTAAGTGATACAGTGGCTTGGGTAATGGTGTCTGCTGGCCTGGGGGCCTTGAAAGAGACCACACCAGTCCTCAGAAATGTGAAGTCGGCATTTGAGAAGGTCTTCACCGTTTCATTTCCCATCTGGGGTGTGGGTGGGATGTGGACTCCCACTGAGAGTAGTCCATGATCTGATCTCACCAATGATGGGTATATGTCTGGTGTTGAACAGTGTGACCCCATGTTCGTGATGATGTGTTCTAGTATGTTGCCTCCACTTGAGGGGATTGGGACCAGTTGTTCCATGGCATTTCAGTGTATGAACTCTTGGAACCTTTGTGTTAGAGTGTTGTGGCATGATTAGTGATCCCAGTCTATATGTGGATAGTTGGAATCACCCAGTAGGATGGTGTTTGGAGATACATTTATCCCCTTCAGTGTTTGCAGGATAGCTGTGTGAGGTACCTGAGTTTGAGCGGGTGGCATGTAACATGCTACAAACTGCAGAGCAGTCTTGCCTACGGTCACTGGCACCTGGATGGTCTCCGATGCATCGTGTGTTGCCACCAACCATGAGGTGAGGGTGTCCTTGATGAATATGGACACCCACCATCCTTCTTGGTGTTGTCGGGATGCTGGTGCCGGAATGCATGATATGAGGTAACACCCGATAGTGCCGGGTGCTGTCAGAAGCTGTGAACCAGGTTTCAGGCACAGCACAGACATCAATGTGCTACATACTGAGAAGGGCATAGAGTGTGTGTAGCTTGAGGTTGAGACCTTGGGCATTGAGCAGCATTACCCTTAGTGTCTTTCCTTTACTGTGTTCTAGGGTGGTAGGTGTAGAATCTGAATCTTGCATAAAAAGGCACAATGGGGTGGCAAGACCATCATCTGAAATCCGGAAGCCCAGGGTGACAGGTGCGAGACATCCCTTGCAAATCACCGTGGCCTGTCCAGCATGTCATCCCAGGCAGACAGACATTGGACCCCCTTAGAATGACACCATAGTCTAAGCAAAATACTACAGCTGATCATCTTGTCTCTGTTTATGTGGCATCATACTTGGTGAAGGTAGGATACTGCCGAAGGTCAGGGTCATACCTGCCTGGCCTACATAATCAGAGGGATCCTCTATGTCTCTTTCCATGTAGTCCAGGGAGGTACATCTCAGGTCGTTCACACCAGCATGGATTATGACTGTGTCAGACCTGTACTTGAGTTTAGTGACCTGAGTGCTTGCATTATGTGGTGGATTCCAGTGCCCGATAGGCAGCTTACTGTGACCTCTTCTGTACCTGATCTGGTGAGTGGGACATCAGTGTGTCTGACTATGGAGTCACCTATGACAAGTGTGTCTGGCATTGTGTTTGGCCTTAAGGGCTGTGACTGTTTGGCACACCGACTCTGTGGTCAATGTGTTGCATGTGCTGTGCCTTGTGGAGGCAGTTGTGTGAGTGTCTGCTGTGGTGGCCACCGCCATTCTGGTAGACTTCTGATCAGAGCCTCCGAGAGTGTCTCTGTGTGTCTATGTGTATGATCTTAAGTTGTGACAGTGCCATGTGAGACTGGATTAAAGATGTGTGTGTGGTTACCTTCACCCTCTCTCTGGTCTTACTAGTCCTATGTTGAGAGAGCTCAGCCTCCACTTTGGCTATATAGTTGCATCTCTCACATGTATGTGTGTTTTATGGCAGAAGGAGAGGGTTGTCAGTGTACATGAGGCAACTGTAACAGTGCCTCAATATTCCCAGGTTCACCAGCTGAGCAGGAGAGGACACTAGCAACTGATCCCTAGACATGCTAGAAGGAATAGACAAAACAATGTTGGAATACAGGGAGATATCAAGCCCCCCAAGCCACATCATACTGTTTGATTGACAATAGCTACACATACACCGCTGTTTCATAGTGTCATAGTGTACTACTAGGCTATCTGCCCTAGTGCATGTATAAGCCTAGCCATAGTGATGTGGCTATTGCCACCCCTTATAGTGGTAATAAGTGTACAGAATAGATTCTGAATATTGTGCCTCTGACTTAGTAGTGACACATTATGACCCCCTTACGTAATTGAATAACATGACTGTGTCTCTGTCTAGTCTGTGCCTCCGTCTCATATGCAGTTGTCCAGATGTCTCCTGAAGAGAGTCAGTGAGGGACTCTGTCAAACATGAACTGGGATACTCTGCTAGAGTGTGAGATGACTCTGAGTTATGACTCTGTCCCTCCAGCATGTCCTACACATGTATGTGCTGAGGTTCAAATACTCAGCTCTCATGGCTCTGGTGGATTTGGATTGCTTGCAGTGGAGTATGTCCACCAAATCCTGATTGGACATGGTCTTGTATGTCAGGCATAGGTCACCTGTAAGTATGCGGTATGACACTGAACAAAGCTGGACTTCCTCTATTCTGGAAGCATATGACATGTGTTGAAGAACCCTGATCTTCATGGTAGGTACTTTTCGGGTGCAAAGGTGCAAAAGGCAGGATCTGCCCTGTACAAAGCTGAACTAGGTGGGAACAAGGGTCCGTAGGTCAGTAATGTGTCTGTGTAAGAGCTCCATGACTCCTCCCATATCTTTGCAGACAAGGCTGGTTAAGCCTGTGTGGTGGTAGTTGCCATGGTCTGTGGAGGCATCCCCCTTGTGGAGTGGGACCACTGTTGCCGTATGCCAGTGTTCAGGTACATATCCTCTAGCAAGACTAAGGTTAAATAGCAGTTGTATATATGGGTCCAGCCCCTTCTGGAGTTCACATAGCATGCAACTGGAGATACCAGCAGGTCCCATGGATGCTGTGTACTTGTCTTTGCTGAGTGTGGCTCTCACATGGACATCCAAGATGACAGTGAGGTTACATACAGCAGTGATAACTATCTTGTTTTGGGGGTGAGGGAGGTGGTAAATCGCACTGAAGCTGTCCGCCGGAATGTTGCCAATATCTGTCAGGTCACTGGAATATATGTTGTTGTGTACCAACTCTGAGCATATCTGAGGGTTCACAACCAGGTGTCTGACATAACTGAAGAAAGCAGTGTGGTTACCTTCATTGTCTTTGGTGATTTATGTCCCCAAGTTGACCTTGCATGTCTTTATGAGATAATGTAGCTTTCTACTAGTGCTGATCACAGCTGTCTTCCCTTTTGGAGATGTAGCTCTGTCTTGCATTAGTAACCCTCATCTGTCATACAGTTTGTTTATGGCTGGGGTCCACCAGACAGGACACTTTCCCTTTGTGGAGAGGGTCCTGTTTTCAGTTGTGATTGTATGGTCCATGCTGTCTGACATCTAGCTAAGGGGAGGTCATTCTGGTTCTGCAGTTATCTTTCATCAGCATTAGAAATGACCACAACAGCCCCTGTGGGTGTACCTCATGCACACACATCCAGCACCTGTAAAGTCCACAACAGTACCTCACCAGGAGTATGACAGAGCTGGAACACATGTAATGTGTAGTCTGATTAAACAGAGTGCAGCTCCACACACTGCCATGCTGTCCACCCAGATGCAAGCTGTGCCTGATGTAGAAAGCCATGTCCAAGCTGGAATCAATGCACATGCTGCACCTTGTACAATCTGAATGGCAGGGAGCTATGCACATGAGGGACCTGAACCCCAGCACTGACATATATAGGACAGGCTGTACTGCATTATCCAAAACACAGAAGCCACCCCCACACATGAGTAAACTACCAGTACAGGTTGTCCATAGAGACACTGGTTGAGTCCCCTCAACAGGAATCCTAATGAGTGGATGGGAGATGGGAGGTTTACCCTGGGTATCAATGTTATGTCACAGGTAGACAGAGGCGCAGTATACTAAACAAGACATATGACATGTCAAACTACGCTTACAATGTGTTGATGGACAAACACATTCTCCAACTAGCATTAGGTCATGATACCTCTTGAACACAGCCAGCAAGGTGCTCTGCCTCAAATGGACCAGGATTGTATTCCACAGCATAGGGAGTCTCCGAGTGATAACTTCATCCCTCCAACATGTCCAACATACATCCCTGCTAAGGTGTAAGTCACCTGCACTAGTGGTTCAGGTGGATCTTCTGAGTCTGAGGTGGAGCATGTCCATTAATCTCTGTTTGGACATGGCCTCGCATGTCATGCACATGTCACCTCTAAGCAGACGGTATGTGAGTGAATAGAGTGTGAGTGTCTTCAATCTGGCAGCATATGACAGCTGTTGGGGTTCCTTGATCCTTTAGGTGGGGACAGTCAGGGTGTCTCCAATTGCTGCAGATGTTGGGTGAGATACAGCCAGAATAGGGCATTCGACTCGATCACCGGTCTGATAAGTGAAGAGTACAGGGGAACAATGACCCACTAGATCTGGATGTGAATCCCATCCTGATCAGGTGGGCAATGTAGAAGTTCTTCCTAGCCACTTTAGCAATGTGAGTCTCAGAAGAATGGCGACTGTTAACCTGGGTCCCCAGGTCCATGATAACCTCCTCTGTGCTTAGAGGATTGCCACCTATATGGTAGCTTGGGGTCACCTTGCTTTTCCTGAAGGGTATGTCTACACATGTTGTGCACTCTGACTTCAGGCCATGGCCCTGGCACCAGCTATCAGTTACTGTGAGTCCCTTCTGAAGGATATCTGTGTGTGATGCACTGTCCACTATGGTGCCCAGTGTGCAGTCATCTGCTAACATTGTCATCCAAAGTCCTCCCATGTTGGCCTGTACTTCTGGGAAGTACATGACAAACAATGGGGCCAAGGACTGAGCCCTGTGTGACACCACCTGTGACCAGCCTGGAGTCTAACATAGTGCCAGCAACTCTAACCCTGTGGGTCCCGTCCTTAAGCCAGTTTGCAACCCATCTTGTGACATATGGGTTTACATTTCAGTTGTTAGGGTTTTCCACAATACCTGAGTGGGGTATTGTGTTGAAAGTGTTTGCAAGGCCAAGGTAGGCTGTATGGACTGCCTTTCCCCAACAATGGCCTAAGTGACCAATTTGAAGATGTCAACCCAGTACAAAAGGCATGATCTGCCCCTGACCAAGCCAAAATGGGATGGGTACAATGTCTGCATGTCCCCTATATCTTTGTTTATGAGCTCAATTATGATCCTCTCCATAGATTTGCAGACTACACTTGTTAAGCTTATGGGCAGCAATTAACAGAGTCTGTAGAGGCACTGCATTTGTGCAGATGTGCACAACTGGACCCTAACCAGGCTGTTGTGCACACTATGGAAATGTAAAGCAGTGATAGGACTAAAGCCCAGGATACTGACCACCACAGTGAAAGTACTGAAACACTACACTAGACAGTGCTACAGTGTTAGGTCAGTATGAACGGATGTTGACAATTGTGTGCAAAGTATCCCATGCAAAACCTGCAGGCACAGTATACTCCCTGTTTTGTTCACACAAAAAGCATTCGGACAGTAACTACACAACATGGCACAGAACACACAACCATAAACTGCAGGTATTTGTTGAAGGTCACACTCATCCACAAATGTGATGGGCTGCAGAGTTCAACATATGTAAAGCCCACACTGGGCATGCTCACACACTTAGATAAATGAGACATCTTTCACACAACATGCCACGGGAAGGCTGAACTGGGCATGCTCACACACTTGGTCCAAATGTTACCCCTAGCAAATGTGAAAACACACCAGAGGATGGTCATCCCCCTTTCTAGACACTGATCATGTAAGCACCCTATAAGTATATTGGAGAAAAGGATTCTCTAAGTAATCCGAGTAGCGTGCCGTGCTAATGTGTCTGTCTGTAGTGTCATAACATAGTTAGGTAGGGGTTTGAATCCAGCAGGTGGCAAGTGTGTGTGAAGGGGTGTAAGTGTGTATGAAAGAAACATCCCTTTTGGCAACTGGGAAAACACACCACAGGATGATCATTCCACTTTCTAGACTCTGATGATGTCAGCACCCTATAAGTATATTGGAGAAAAGGATTCTCTCAGTAATCTGAATAGCGCGCTGTGCTAATGTGTCTGGCTCTAGTGTCGTAACATAGTTAGGTAGGGGTTTGAATCCAGCAGGTGGCAAGTGTGTGTGAAGGGGGGTAAGTGTGTGTGTATGAAAGAAACATCCCTTTTGGCAACTGGGAAAACACACCACAGGATGATCATTCCACTTTCTAAACTCTGATGATGTCAGCACCCTATAAGTATATCAGGGGAAAGGAAATTCCCCAGTAATGCGAATAGCGCACTGTGCTAATGTGTCCATCTCTAGTGTCATAACGTAGTTAGGTAGGGGTTTGAATCCAGCAGGTGGAAGTGTGTGTGAAGGGGGGGTAAGTGTGTATGAAAAAAACATCCCTTTTGGCAACTGGGAAAACACACCACAGGATGATCATTCCACTTTCTAGACTCTGATGATGTCAGCACCCTATAAGTATATTGGAGAAAAGGATTCGCTCAGTAATCCGAATAGCGTGTCGTGCTAATGCGTCCGTCTCTAGTGTCATAACATAGTTAGATAGGGGTTGGAATCCAGCAGGTGGCAAGTGTGTGTGAAGGGGTGTAAGTGTGTATGAAAGAAACATCCCTTTTGGCAACTGGGAAAACACACCACAGGATGATCATTCCACTTTCTAGACTCTGATGATGTCAGCACCCTATAAGTATATCAGGGGAAAGAGCATCCCCCAGTAATGCGAATAGCGTGCTGTGCTAATGCGTCCGTTTCTAGTGTCATAACATAATTAGATAGGGGTTTGAATCCAACAGGTGGCAAGTGTGTGTGAAGGGGGGTAAGTGTGTATGAAAGAAACATCCCTTTTGGCAACTGGGAAAACACACCACAGGATGATCATTCCACTTTCTAGACTCTGATGATGTCAGCACCCTATAAGTATATCAGGGGAAAGACAATCCACCAGTAATGCGAATAGCGCCCTGTGCTAATGCGTCCGTCTGTAGTGTCTGAACATAGTTAGATAGGGGTTTGAATCCAGCAGGTGGCAAGTGTGTGTGAAGGGGGTAAGTGTGTATGATTGATATATCCCTTTTGGCAACTGTGAAAACACACTACAGGATGCACATACCCCTTTCTAAACGATATCACAATTATGTATGACTTTTGATTACAGACATGCCATGTGTGTTGTGCACACACAGAATGCCCATGTGTGTGGGTTGTCCCTCACAATAATGCATGACATTGATTACACTAGTTATGGCAATGAACACATGCTGTATGTGTGTGCCAAATACACATATGTACCTGTGACTTTCAATAGTTACCATGTGTGATGCCTGCCACATGTGAATACATGGTATTTGCACAGGGTAACATTATGACCATGGTCTTCTGTGCAGATGCTGCATGTGGGATGTGTATATACAGTGTGAGATGTAGATGATATCAGCCTAGTAGTGAGGGATGCACACCTGGTCTGGGGCATAAAGTCTACATGTTGTTAATGTACAGGAGCTGCATGTTCTCACCTGTTGTGGGAGTGGTAAGACAGTATTCCATAGCAATGCAGTGACTGCATGCTAAGAACCATTCAGCTAGGGTGTTGTAGCTACACTTATTCATTAGCATTCATTAATTTGTCGGAATCCCTGGTGAGGGTCTGATGCCAACCAAGGTCAGGGGTCTACCAGCCTGTGTCACTTGCTCAGTGATCCCTTCCATGTTCCCTATCACGTCTCCCAGTGAGCGACATCCCACATCAGCTGTGGTGGCATGGACAATGACTGAGTCATGTGTCCATGCATCTGACTGACTTGTATGTTGTTGTTACAGTTTGGCCATGTGTTTCCATCTCATACATGTGATGTACATCAATGGGTAGGGGATAGGGTTGACTGTGTACATGTGGCAGCTGTGACATTACTACATGACACACATATTCCACAACTGTACCATAGAGGTGACTGACAAATGACCTTTGCACATGCTACCGGAGTATTGAGATTACATTGGTGATTGACAGCACATATGGCCAATGGTGAAAAAGAGACATAGGTCCATAGGTTCGTACAGGATATCTGCCCAGGGCATGTATCCACCTAGCCAGAATGTGCGTGCCTTTCAACATGCATTGTGAATCTGTCTTGCTATGCCCTTTTCCAAGGTTAGTATACTGTGCCTCTTTCTCACAGTGACACATAAGTGATACCCAGGGTAACCCTACAATGTCACATCCAGTCATTAATATCGCTCTTGAAGATAGTCACTGAGTCAGTCCGCCTAACCTCTATTGGGATAATAATCAGTAATGAAGGGAGCCTCTGAGTTGTGAATGTGCCCTCCACCATGTCCTATGTATATCACTCCTGAGGTTCAAGTATTTCCAGCGTGTATCCTGGTGGGATCTGGATATTCTGAGATGCAGCATGGCCATTACGTGAGGGTATGACCTGGCCTTCTATGTCAGGCACAGATTGCCTATGAAGAGGCAGTATGTCACTGAGTAGAGCTGCTGCTACTTTAACCAGTCAGTATGTGGCATCTGTTTGAGCACTTTGATCCCCTTGTCGAGGTACATATGTGGTAGCCCCAGTTGCTGCAGGTGTCTGGTAAGGTGCATGCCGACAGGTTCATCATAGTCAATTATGGGCATGATGAGGGATGAGTAAAGGGGCACAATGTCCTCCCCTGGCCTACATGTGGATCCCATGATGATGTAGCCCATATAACATGCTTACCTAACCACTTTGTCCATGTTCTTGTCAAATGGTAGAATGCTATCAACCTGCGTACCCCAAGGTCCATAATTCCTTGGTCTGCACTTACTGGATTAACACATATGTGGTACATTGTGGTCACTTAGTGTTTGACAAAGGGATGACTATACTCTTTCTGTCATTCACGTTGAGGCCATGGCTGTGGCACAAGTCGTGTGTTTGCAAGAGTCCCATTTGGAGGATGCGTGTGTTAGCTGTTGAGTTGATCATGGTGTTCGGTCTGCAGTCACCTGCGACTTGCTAAGCCACAGTACTTCCATGTTGGCCTGTACCTATGACAAATATATAATGAACATGACAGCTCCTAGGGCTGTGCCTTGTGGGACACCACTTGTACCAGGTTGGAGGCTGACATGGCTCCAGCAATTCTACCATGTGTGTTCTGCCCTTGAGCCACTGTGCAATACCCATAGTGACATAGGGGTTATTATGTACACTGGTGAGCTTCCCTAGAATGCACAAGTGGGGTATTGTATCCAAGGCTTATGCAAGGTCCAGGTAGGCTGTGTGGACCTCCTACCCCTTGACAGTGGCCTTGGTGACTGTTTCAAACAAAGCAAACAGGTTTGATAGGCAGGATTTGCCATTGACAAAGCCAAACTGTGTATGGTGACATGTCTGTAGGTCCACAATATCTAGATATGTGAGGTTCATGATGATCCTTGCCATAGCTTTGCAGACAAAGCTAGTCAGACATATGGGGCGGTAGTGTCCAGGATCCGTGACAGCACCACCTGCATGTTGAGGGACCACTGTTGCTGTATGCCACTCTCTGGCCACATATCGTGTATTAAGGCTGGGATTGAACAGTGGTGTTATGTCTGGGTGTAGCTCTTCTTGTGGTTCATGTAGGACACAGCCTGGGACACTGTCTGGTCCCATTGATGCAGCGTTTATTGCTTTGGGAAGGGCATCTCTTACCTGAGCATCTGTGATGTCAGGGGGGAAGCACTGTGCTGCGAGACATATGTTCCCTTTTGGTGTGGTGGGGAGAGAAGGCAGCATTGAACCTGTCCACTAGGATGATGGCAATGTCTGTGTGTTTTATATTTTGTGTGACATATTGTATTACCTCTGAACATATCTGGGTAGTACCACTCTGGTTACTAACATAACTACAG
The DNA here is from genome assembly GCF_019279795.1 of Protopterus annectens. Classification (NCBI taxonomy): domain Eukaryota; kingdom Metazoa; phylum Chordata; order Ceratodontiformes; family Protopteridae; genus Protopterus; species Protopterus annectens. Next base: position 737,064,506 of record NC_056726.1, on the reverse strand, counting down.
GCAGCCTTGTGATTATCCTCAGTGGCTTGTGGAATCCTCTCTCAAAGATGGCCTTAGACAATCATATGGGTGCCTGTAGTTGTCATCCAATACTCATCAGTGGTGCCTTCACATTTTGGGAGGTTGTTGTATCATGTAGTGGCGCCATCCTTCTATTGTATAGTGTGTTTATGGCTGGTGTCCGCCCAGGACATCTGCCTTTGGAGAATTGGGTCATGCTTTCATATGTGGCTTCATGATCCATGCATTCCTGAATGTGTCCACAGAATGACTCTATACAGGTATCTGCAGTCTGGTCCATATTTTCAACAGGCCTTGGGCCTTTGAAGGTTTCCACATCATTTATGAGGGGTGTGCACTTGCTTGACATGAGCTGTTGACAGACGTGCCGCACTCCAGACAGAGCAAGGGGAGGGTCACAGTCAGCGACCTGTTGGGACGTACCTCCCTGGACCACATGGAAAGAGACACAGAGGAGCTCTTACAGCACCCTCTCAAACTCAGGTCTCCCACACAGCCTTCATGCTGACACAGGAGAGTTTAGATTACTCTGCAAACACCATCATACTGTGTGATGCCAGCTACCCAAACATAGACTGTGAACATTACACAAGCCACAATACCCAAGCTCTAAGGTTCCCATTGATCGGACATTCTTTGGCTATGGAACAGGTAACCAACCTTCCCACAAGAGGGGCAGATATAGTAGAGCTGATCTTTACAAACATGAGTACAAACTGCTCACCACTGGGAGTATATCCCTCATTGTTGCAATCAAACCATATACTAATCACACTGGAGTTCTGGATCCCCCACATATGCAAACCTCCAACACATCGATGTGTGTGTGTGGGAAATGTCCCTATTAGCAACCATGACAGTATGGTACAGGATGCAGATCCCCCTTTTGAACCAGTGATGATGTCAGGACTGTATAACTATATCACATGTAGTAAAGTCCTCAAGTAATTTGCATAGCGCGCTCTGCTAATGCGTCTTTCTTCAGTGTCATAACGTAGTTAGGTAGGGGTTTGAATCCTGCAAAGGGAATGTATGAGTGTGGTTTATGTGTGTGCACTATGCTGGGAGGGTTAACTGCCTTTTGCCAACTGGGAGAACACACTACAGGGTGCACATCCCTCCTCCTACACACAGATGATGTCAGCACCCTCTAAGTACAGCATTAGTAAAGATTTCTCCAACTACTGCAAATAGCACACTCTGCTAATGTGTCTGTTTCTACTGTCATTGCACAGTTAGGTATGGGTTTGAATCTTGCAAATGAAAAGTATGTGTTTTACTGTTGGTGGGGTTAGTGTGTGTGCACAATGATGGGGTGGGATGTGGCTTTTGCCACATGGGGCTATGCACTGCAGGGTGGTCATTACCCTTAACAAGCAGTGATGTTGATAGCACCCTATACAAACAAAACTACAAAACAGAAGGTGGTGGTACTGATAACACATGTAAGGTAACACTTCTTCAAGTAATGTCCACAAAACGGAGTAGGATAATCAAACAATTCTTTTATTCTATACAGACAACATGACAACAGACAACTAACTGCCAGTACTCAGTATAGTGTTACATGCTACTGTAACACGCACATGTACCGAATATACCTAGATAGTGTTCTGAAGCCTGAATGTGGCAAGTGTGTGGATGTGGGATGTGTCTGTGTGTGCATTTCCGTATGGGAAACATGTTTGCTGTGGCAATCAGGGTACTACAGTACCTGATGCACATTACATCTTCCAACTGATGAGGTTGCCTGAACCCTGTGAGTACAGGTAGAGAAGGGGATGCCAGTAGTAAACAACATAGTGCACTTCTGAAATGTGTACCTGTCATGTATCAACAGCTACTCATGTAGGGTGATAAATAATGGGAATGGCAGGTGAGCGTGTGCATGTGTGTGGGTAGCAGGGTGTGTATAAATGCATGTGTGACAGAACAGATACATGTAGCTGAATCTACATAACAGCACAAGATGCGCATTGCCATAGTCAATGTTAGCATGTGATGGTGTGCAGCTGGTACACTTTGTTAAGTAGTATGGGTGCAGATAACAATTGAGGACATTCATACAGTTACTGCAGCAGGACTGCTGGGATATACACACATTTATACTGCAACAGTCAACAGTTACCAACATGTTACTACTTATACACATCTATGTAGTCACCCTGTGCATCAGCAACGTGTTTACCTTTACCTGCACCGATGTTGTAGTATGCAGGAGGTGGCACAGTGTCATCATATGCACAGGGTGTGGGTTAGGTATGCCCAAGCCGGCCACTGGTAACATCAATTGACATGTGTGTGTATGTGTGTTTGTGAGGGGCAGCAGTACAGGGTGGACCGTTGTTGGTGCAGTGTGTGTATGTGTTTGCCCTAGGTGTTAGGTTTCCAGGTTTCTGCATGTGTGTAAGCACGCACACAGTCCCACATAATGGCTGCCATGTACAGGGTTTTGTGGACAGCCACAGACTGCACCTGTCAGGTCATCCAGATCAGTGTCTGTGGGCACGGACACGGTACCTGTGCCTGGCAGGGGTGCTACGGGCAGATCCGTACTAACCCAGACTGGGTACTGTCATCGGAAGCAGGGGTGTGTTGACTGGACACAGTTCCCTGTTGGGACTGTCCAGAGCCACGTGCACGTGGTCTCCTGGGGCGTCTGGATGACAGCACAGACCCAGCATTGCTGGGGCTGGTGCTGGCACTTGAGGCGCGCGAATGGGCCCGTTGTCGTCCGCGGCCACTGCCAGCTGGTGCTCTTGCTGGCATACGGCCACGTCGACGTCGCAAACATACACCATCGCCCTGGCCCATGGACATCTGGTTGTGGAGCAGCTGTTCTATGCCCCCACAACGTCTGTCAACGACATCTGTGAAGTTACGGATAGCATTCGCAACATCATGCATGCCGTCTGTCATGGCTATGCGACATGCTCTCAGCTCCCTCAGACCCTGTCTGGTGTACCTTTCCATATGTGCCTGTGCCTGCATGACAGTTCTAAACATAGTGGAGGTTGACATACCTCCTTGGGCACGTCGGCCAGAGGCAGTACGGCCACGGATGCCCCCATGAGAACCCATGGGCGACTGTCTGCGTGGTACCATTGGAGGCCTCTGCACATGGCTGCCTTGTGAGGATGCATGTACCACAGGTACCACATTACCCTGATCTATGCCCACTGCTGACTGTCCATCACCTAGGGACAATGGTGACAAAGGATGTAACGGCAGGATGACTGTGCGCATTGACGGGGTTGAAAGCTGTGTACTGTCAATTGGCTGACCAATGGCAGACCCAGACACACCTTCCTGCACCATTACAGACATTTCATCATCAACAGTACCTGGGGCACAAGATTCAGGTTCCCTGCTGCAGGTCACCAGAGCAGCACCAGAACCTACGGGAGGAAAACATGGAACACAGATTACAGTCTCAATACATATTTGAAAGAGATGCACTTCAATACTAATGCACACATTCAGAAATGGACACATGCACTCATGGACACTAACACACATGCACACTTGGGCACAGGCACACTTGCACACATGCACACCCCACAGTAAACACACACATCAGTACCGTGTTACACTACTCAATTTACTACCTGTCAATTACAGTTATTGTGAACACAGTCACCAGCATGTCTACTACAGAGTTACACTACTCTTCCTAGTTTTATAAATTGTTTTACAGATAATTTTAAAAGACTCACCAGCATGTATGGCCTGCCTCATTGCTACATGGGAGGGACCTGGAAGTGTGAAGAGAGTAATGTCAGTGGGCACATGTGTGCCATTCGTTTTGCACATGATACAGTACAGTAGTACACTAGTTCCCTTATACACATCAGCTGCACATCATGTCTGTATATATATCATGATGACAGATACATACCACATGCACACCTTATGCGTGCATGAAGTAACAGCGTACAGAACAGTCATATGTACATACCAGGAGTTAACTCTAATCTCACCCTTACCTCTCTTCAAACGTCAACTCAAACTGTACTTCCAAAACCACTGGCTTTGTTCTTCTTGGAGTCCAGGCTAACGTCCCTCTCCCTACCCTCTCTTCACCTTTAACCCCTCATTGTGCATAGAAACTAGCTTCTACCCTGTTTCTTTCACCTTGATGTCCTTCTATCTGACCTACTTCTCCCATCCCTCCCACCTCCTCTTGACTGTCTTCCTTCTTTTCCTCACTTCCCTTCTTGACTCCTGCCTCTTCCATATCATTGTATCTGTCATACTCCTTCTACTTCTCTACCCTTCTGAGCCCTAACTATTATGTATATGGCTTTTGCCTTATTGCATAACCATTATGCTTTAGGTAGGATTGCTTTGAAACCAACGGTACATTGTGTATGACTCTAAACTGTTTGACTTCCTTACATGTATGTTGATTTAATTAACAGGCTGGTGTACAATTCTATTATGTTGGCTGTCTGTATTGACAACTTGTCTGTCTGTCTTTATTACGTTATGTGTGGAGCTTTTCTCCACAGGCCTCTACTGAAAATGAACTTATATCCAGCTAGACTATCTGGGTCAACAAATGTAAAAGTAATAACAATAAATGAATATGGCATCTTACCTGCACGCTCGCTGTCTTGCTGCTGTGTGGATCCAACCTCCATCAGGATGCATGATGGTTGCTGTTGTTCTGGGGCTGGATCCACAACACTTAGCAGTAGCCCCTCCTGTCTGGTGAGGGCGGGATGTGTGGCCACCCCCCCACCTGTGGCAGCCTGTTGCCTGCGGATATCTGCAGCACGCTGGCGGACATTTCTTATCAAATCACTGCAGTGATGTCTCACCTGCTCATATGTCCTATCATGCATGCCAACATCATTTATCCTGCTAACAAGGTTTTGCCACAGTGCAGACCTCTCCTGCTGATTCTGGGTGGTGCGTGAGAACAGGATGGCATAGTCACGCACCAGGCTCTGGTGGATCATGTCATCCTCTGCAGCAGAGTAGGCAGGATTCCTTTTAGGTGCCATGTCTATCTGGAAAGGTACACAAACAGGTTATCAGCATAGTATCTCAACAATACATGGTACACATTCTATACAGGAGTGTTAACTTCTACTTATTACTGATTGGTTAAAACCTGATTACAGTGTAGCTATCATTCTATGTCATTTGTACTAAGTACTTGGCCTTCAGACCAGTTGTTTTACATTAGGGAGGTTGGTGGCAAGCACTGTGGTGGCAGGACACATATCTTTCATCCATTGAAGTTGGGAACTGCTGATTGTGGGCCCAGTGTACAAGTGTATTACTTCTGGTATGGGCAGTTGGCCTTCAGGCCAGTTATTTAACATTAACGAGGTTTGTGGTCTGCACTCATGTGTGACAATAGGCTGTACTCTGCCATTCATAGCTGGGGACATCTGGTTTCAGGTTTATAGTGCCTGCATATCTGAGCTGTATCTTAGTGACATTGCTACACCTTGTTTGTTGTAGCAAACACTACATCCAGGCCTCCTGCATCTGCCTTTGTTTATATGCTTGTTATCTGTTAGCTTGTTATTTCACTGGTATGCTACTTCCACATAGTACACATCTTTGCAACACATCTGTGACTCACTACTGTTATCTGCATTGCTTACTGTACGTACTTCCATGTTACACATGACAGCAAGTGACTGCTTGTCATTGTTGCATTTACTTCATTGTGACACATTGCACTTAGGTTACCTGGCATTTGCTCACTGACGCTTTTATATCAGTCAGCAGTTGTAGGTAATGTCAGTACACCCTCACTCCCCACTGGACCTTGTTTTCAATCATTAGTGATTACAGAGTTCACAATAGTATTCTAGCATGTCCAGAGGTCAGTTGTCAGTTCCCTCCTCAGTCCAGCTGGTGAGTGTGGTACTCCAGAGACAATGTTAGAACAGATGCATGTACACAGACAACCCCTCCTCCTAACAACAAATTCAAACTCATGTGAGTGATGCAACCATATACCAGACTGGAGGCTAGGCTCTGTCTACTCAATACCGCCATAACCAGTCACGTGGCAAAGGGGATCACTCACTACACTTCCAGTCTCACGTAGACCTACCACAACAGCGGACCTAACACATGATCACACATGATCATACTTGTAGGCTCAGACCACAGCTCTGCCTATGCAGCAGAGACCTCCTAAGCAGACATCCAGGCAACCACTACCACATAAACGAACATGTGCAACACATATCACACAAAGCCAATGTGTTGAACACTCACAGCCATTAACAGTTAACAACACACCTCATACACCTGCACTAGGTGCCTCTATCATCAGGCACACTCACATCACGTTCACCAGGCTTAACGAGGTGAGGGTCACGGTGTGCAGCCTGTCAGGCACTATGACCTGCCACATAACACAAACAGTCAGGTAACCCCAAGGCAGGTACAGGTATGACTCAGTCAATGTCCATGCTGCTGTGAATGGCCTGACACATTCCTCCCTGGACTACATGACATGAGACATTACAGAGCTCTCTGAGCATGTAGCCTGAGACAGTTTGACCCTGACCTTGAGTAGCATCCTACCCTCACCTAGAACAATGCCACAATATCAAGGCACGATGATCCCTTCCAACAATTGACTGACATACTGGTGTCATTCACAGGTGTGCCAATGCCTGCCATCTTGGGGTGGTATGCTTTGCTAGGGACAACTTGCACCTGTCACCACAGTCCTATTGACATTTGGTGGAGCCTCCTGCTACACCCATAGTGCCTGTATTAGGCAAGGCTCATAAGGCAAACCCACATCCATTTGTATCACAAAGGATGAGGAAGTAAGAGTGATGCTACTCAACACTGGACGTCTAGACCCAAGGATGCACGCACCCAAAACCCTACCTAGCATTCTGGACATCGATATCTGTGCAGTAACATGAACCTGTTTCAGGTTTCACAGGAGCACACCAGTACTACCACGTTATAGCTGTTACCATTCTTGTCGGCCACAACACTTGAACAAGGGAGGGGGAGTATCAGTATTCAATGCAGATTCCCACGCCTCCACATTGGTGGCACAGTACAACATAGGTGTTAGGCCATTGAGTACAGAAGACGTAGTTGGGGACCTGGGAAGAAACATGGTAGCGGTCTGTCATTTGTCTACCACATGGCCAACGTGGATTGACAGACATGTTATGTAGCCCAGCTAATCATGACTGATTCACATGTATGGCAGGGGAGGTCATTGTGCCTCTGTACTCATCCATCATCAGGCCTATAATTGCGTACAATGCACCTTTTGGGATGTACCTAACCAGACACCTACAGCAACTGGTACAGGACAACAGTACATCATCAAGGGGATGCAATGGCTCACACAGATGTCATATGCTGCCCAGGTAAAGTGAATCCAGCTGGACTCAGTGGCATACTGCCTGTTCAGAGGCAATCTGTGCATGCCATATACAGCCATGTCCTACCTAGCAGTAATGAACGTGATGCACCTCAGGCAATCAGAGTCCCATACAGCCACATGCTCAGGAGAGCTGGACCTCAGCACTGACATACATGGACATGCTGGAGGGCATATTCCTAACCGAGAGGCTCCCTTCACTCTGTAATGAGCTCACACTACTGGTTAGGCAGAGTCCCTCATTGACTCTCTTCCATAGGAATCTGGATGAGTGGATGGAGATCATAGTTGTACCCCAGGTATCACTTCTATGTCGCTGTTAGACAGAGGCACAGTATACTAAAGTCGGACAAGGGCATAGCAGCATAACTTGTGATTGGGTGGCAAAGACAAACACATTCTACTAGGCTTACCAATGCCCTAGGGCAAATAGCCTAGTATGAACCTATGAACTGTTCATTCTCAACTGTTCGAGCTCATTACAGAGTGAAGGGAGCCTCTCAGTTAGGAATTTGCCCCTCCAGCATGTCCATGTATGTTCTATTCAGTCGCCACCGCTTGCTCAGAGGTGACCTTTGCCCAACATACAAGGCCATGTCAAACCCAGATTTGATGAATATGCTTCACCTAAAAATCTAGATCCGTCAGAGCCACAAGGGCGGAGACTTAAACCTCGACACGGCTATTAATAGGACATGCTGGAGGGATAGATTCATCACCCAAAGACTCCTATGCTGTGGAACAAAATCACGGTATATGTGAGGCAGAGCACCTCGCTGGCCTTGTTCAAGAGAAATCTTGACCAATGGATGGGAGATCGCAGATATACCCCAGGGATTACCTCAGTGTCACTGCTCGACAGAGGCACAGCAAAATAATGGGTATGGTTCCCCATACTAAAGGGGTGGCGTAAGCCACAAAACGATGGGCTAGGCTTGTAAATGCCCTCAGGCAGATAGCCTAGTATGAACCTATGAACATGTGTGTACTGCTATAGTACTTCTGCCATATGTTGCATGTGTGTGTGTTGTGGGGATGCACAGGTAATGGCCAGATCGTCTGCACAGGTGACATGTCTGACACATTCTGGGTGTTCATCCATACATACTGGATGTGTGCTGCCATCCAACCCTGTGATGTGGACACACATTACTCAGCCTGGATATACATATCTGAACAACACCACAAGCACAGTACACTACCTTGCTATGTATGCATGTTATTACACAGTTATTCAGTAGTTATGACAGTGATGCTATCCATGCAGCCCACTGGGCCAGTGAAAGCCACAACACACACCGCCAGCACCTTTGCATATGCTTACCACAGACATCCCACATACTGCATGTACTGTGCACACAGTTATCTAACCCAGAACAACTGCACACCACTTATTAATCCTGTCCAGTGGACTACAGATACAGGCATATTGTATAACAATAGTAGGAGGCTACTGCAGCACAGGGCAGATTCACATGACGGGAAGGCATCTGTTGTCTGCAGTGTTAAGATGCTTCACATTCACCAAATGCACAGATATTGCCAACATTGTTGCAGACAGTTTAGGTGCAGGTACCCCCATTGTCCTACACACGTGTTATTAGTTATCCCAGATGACTGTAACCTCCCTATCCTCTCACATGTCCAGGTGAGAGCCACCCTCATCATTGCAGAACACATATCATCACTGTTACGAAATGGTATCCCTGGATGTGTGCTACATTCACCCCTGGAGGACATAGCACCACATGACAGACTGATATTAATCCCTGGCCATACTACAGGATATGTACCTGAACAGTGCCATACATACACAGTGGTCCCACACCAATGAGGAGGAACCTCTACTGACCCTGGGAACTACTGCATCATATGCACAACTGGCCTTGTGTTCTAAGCTATGGAAGTGTTAGTTATGGCCCACATGTACAACAATATTACATATGTTTATATTTCATGACTATCTACACACAACCTATCTCATGGACATACCTATAGATAGTGAACTATGATACATTTGGAGGTGTCACAGTATACACAGGATTAACCTGCTACTTTGCATTACCTGTGTTTGTGGCAGCTGTTGGTGTGTCACTGGTGCTGCTTGAAGTTTGCTGCTGCTGCTGCTGCTGCTGCTGGTTTTGCTGCTGGCTGTCTTTATTTCTGTTTTGTTCTCTCTCTGTCTCTCTCTCTCTTTCTCTGTCGGTTTTGTGCAATGAATGTATTGCATGAGTGTAGTGTGGGTACTCATTGCTTTTGTAGGTATCTGCATAGGTCCATGTGATGGCCTCTGCACCAATTGTAAGGCAGCATTTGCTAATTGCATGCAGCTGGGTGTGTACTGATTGCACCCCAAAAGTTCCTCACCAAAAGGATAAAGGGACTCCAAAATCTGTCATATGCTGCCAGATTGAAGAAACTCCAGCTCTATTCAGTCGCATACCGTCTGCTCAGAGGTGACATGTGCCTGACATACAAGGCCATGTCCAACCCGGAATTAATGGACATGCTCCACCTCAAAAAATCCAAATCCACCAAAACCACTAGAGCAAGCGACTTAAACCTTAGCACGGATATAAATAGGACGTGCTGGAGGGATAGATTTATCACTCAGAGACTCCCTATGCTGTGGAATAAAATCCCGGTCCATGTGAGGCAGAGCACCTCGCTGACTCTGTTCAAGAGAAATCTAGACCTGTGGATGGGAGATCGTAAGTTTACCCCGGGAATCATCTCTGGGTCACTGCTGGACAGAGGCACAACAAACTAATGGGCACAGTATTTTTTCATATAAGGGGTGGCGTAAGCCACAATAATTTGGGCTAGGCTTATAAATGCCTTAGGGCAGATAGCCTAGTATAAACCTATGAACCTATGAACCTATGAACCTATGTCTCACTGTGATTTCAGGACACTGCTATAAAAGGGTATGTGAGATAGGCGTTGCCCTTTCAGATTGTAGGGCGTGGACCATGCTGGTATGCTGTTGACAGTGTTTTGTGAGTGTGAAGGTTAGTACATCTACCATGCTTCATGCTGTGTTGTAGATTCAGGTTGCTGCATTTATCTTGCCTGTTCCCTATAGTGAGTGTGTATGCATACTGACACCTACAACTATATGTCATATGTATTGCTATATAAACATATATATATATATCTGTGTACATATACATACTTTCATATATGTACATTAGCTGACATTATTGGGTACAAGCTAACAATTAGCAGGGCTGTTTCTGTTAACACTACACTAGTATGGGAACCCAGTAATTGGGACTATAAAAGTCTGCATGACATGCTTTGGGTAGTAGACATACTATATTGCCTTTATCTTCATTCCTACTATTACATGTTCCACTTATTTAGCACTATATTCCTGTATGAGAGTCATGGCTTAGTGGTAGGTCATACAGACTAGTGTTACAATGGTCTTGTGGTAGGGCCTACTAGTATGCTCATATTCTGCTTTTGAGTTGAGTATATGGCCTATCAATCAAAGTGCTGGAGGCACCTTTAAGCAGTTAAAGGGCTTAGTAGGTCTCACAGGAGCCAGGCTGTGTTGCAGATTCTGGTTGCTGCATATATCTTCACTGTTTCCTGTAGTGAGTGTGTATGGCTACTGAGACCTACAACTATATTTCATATGTATTAATATATATTTATATATATGTATGTGTAGATAAACATACCTTCACATATGTACATTACCTTACGTTACTATGTACAAGCTAACAGGTAGCAGGGCTGTTTCTGTTCACACTGAACTAGTATGGGAATCCAGTAATTTGGCCATTAAAACTCTACCTGACATGCTTTGGATAGTACATCTCCTATATTGCCTTTATACTGATTCCTACTATTACATGTTATATTTATTTTAGCACTGTGCACTTGTAAAGCAGGCATGGCTTAGTGGTAGGTCATACAGACTAATGTTACCAAGGTCCTGGGTTCGAGACTGACAGTGGGAATTTATTTTTCTTAGCAAACTTTCAAACTGAGTACAGGACCTGTCAATCAAAGTGCCATAAAGGCACTTTTAAGCACTTTAAACCAGGTCTGCGCTCGTTTGCGCGGAGCTCACGCATGCACACTGGCGGTGAGCTCCGCTAACACAAGCGCACACCCGCGCTAATTTCTTTGAAAGAAAAGAAAAAGGGGTGACAGGAAAGTGGTGAAAAAGGGGTCACAAAGAGGGTAAGACAGTAGGGAAACAAGCGTGGGATTTGCAGGAGGGATGTAGGTAAGGCCCATAGATGCCCATGTCTTTGGCAGCAACAGCTGTGCATTTCCATGTATTTTGGTGAGACATTGGAAACCTTTCACCCCTGAGAGAGGTGTCAGGACAACATTAATAGTTGTTGTAGAGCCAATTGTAATTAACTGTTTCAATGTCAAGCAGACATGTGTGCGACATGGACAGCTATGTATGGGGCGTAATTTTTTTGTGGGTACAGAGTGCCCTTTTTTTTTTTTTTTTTTTCAGGTGAGAGTGGTATGTCAGGTGAAGGAAGTCGGTATAGCTGGGGAGGTAGGTTGGGTAGGTTAACAGACAAGACAGACAAGACGCATACAGGGGCGGTGTATGGGGGGGTTTACACAATTGACAGGGACGGAGGTTGGGATTTCCAAGATGCATGAGCCCACAGATGGCAACAGTGGAACTGATATCCCCACCCATAGGCAGTTGCCACTGTTCCTTCACAGCCCAGGACGGGGCTGTGCTGGGGGCTGTGTAGGCGGGGCAACGGCCGGGGCCGTTAGCTGTGCCACACGAGCCTCGAGCTGGCGTAGGGGCCCAAGAACAGTGTCTTGGATCTCCCTTCGCACCACAGACCGGACACCACGGAGGGTGAGTGGACGAACCCCTCCGGCCACACTTGCAGAGGGGGGATGGGCCCCATCCCCTGCAGCCTTCCACCCGAAGGTGGCACAGGGCCACCGGAGGGGGGTCCGGCCTGGGCACTAGTGCCAGGTGCAGTCACCAGCTGAGGTGGGAGAGGTGGGTCCGCTGGGACCAGCCTTCCCAAGCGTTCTAGGTTTGTGAGTAGTTATGTTAGTTTGGGTTAGTGGCATTGTATTCCATTCAGATTAGTTGTAACAGCATGCATTGGTATTCCCATCAAACAAACACCCAGATATTAACACCATTGAACAAGGGGCATATCAATATCACATGCATTATTTGAACAGAAATACACAGTCAAACAACATGCAGGGTTGATTAATGGCAACAGGCCATCAGATTTGCAGGTATGAACAGGGCACATGCACGAACAGACATGCATATATTTTTGAAACGGACAAATGTCCATGATTAATGAAATGTTCACATACCATTATTTAGTGGGTGTTGTTATATGGAATTATAGGGTTGGGCGGAGATAGAAAGTGATGACACATTCATATGTTACACATTGATTTACATTTATAATAGGTACACAATTAAGTTGAGGCTGATGTTTCAAAATAAATTTTATTTGACTGTCAAGCTACACCTGTTACAAATACATCACTATCCTACTTATTTTGAATTTGATCAGATACATCATCCTGCTACACTTTGATGACAGGACAGGGGACAACTATGGCTGTTTAGTCTGTCAGATAATCATTCATTCTATCTGCAAATTGTTTACTGTGATCACCATATACAGCATTTGGCTAGACATTCCAGATTCTGACACACTGAAATCAGTTTGGTATATAAAGTTGTACTTCCCACATGCATTTAGTTCTGTAGAAACACACTGGGGCTAATATATTCCGGGGTTATTACTACTTTATTTATTCATACATGACCCTTTCTGTCAGTCTCACACATCCTGCAAATTCACAGTTCAGGTTGCTACTTCTAGGCTTTGTTCACATGTTAGACTAGTGGTGATTCAAACACTTTCCAACAGCCTCACTTCTGTCATGATTCAGCATTTCAACAGGGGATATATCTCACATGTGACTACCTCAGATTCTGAAGCTGTACTCTTGAGACTACTGCAGGTTACACTATATTTAATTAATGGTGGGACATCTGTATTACAGCACTGTTTAATTCTATCAATTATATTTCCAGTTACACTTGCATACTGATGAACTTGTTGCAGCCATACCTGCAGACTTTCAAATCTTGCTTGCACATTATATTACTTTTAATCAATACACTGCAGTGTTCTGATACATGCTACAGTATAATATTTATTTACAAGTACTGGGTGGGGTTACTAACCTGCACGGTGGCGCATCCGCACCAGCCTACGGGCATGCATCTCGCAATTCATAGAGCGGACACCTGCAGCTGTAATACGAAAGAAGTAATATTGGACTACACATCTCCATGGTATCAGCTAGTTGAAATCCTTACATACATAAGTAAAATGTAACTTACTCAGTAGTGGGGCGTTGGGCATATCCCGGGCCTCCTGGATCCATTCGGACAACTGGTCTTGCTTGCGTCGCTTCAAGTCCGCATGGTGGTGACGGACCTGCTCACCAGTGCATGGAATGCCAGTAGCACTGGTCAGATCATGAGCCAACTGGTCCCATGCCTCTGCCCTATATGCTCCCCATGAGACCTGGCCCTGCATGAGTTGGGCCTCGTGATGATGGACAAGGAGCCAGACCATGTATCTGGACTCCTCAATGCCCCAACGCTGTGCTCGAAAGCAACGTCCCTCACCTACTCCACTCATTCTGACTGCAGCTCTGATCTACAATCGTTTCTGCTGTGTATTCCCGCCTATGGGGCTTATATATGCCGATTTTCCCGCACATTTCTCTGATTGGCCGTTTTGGAATTGTATCTACTTCACTGAAAATGCTTTATCATGCTCCATTCTGGATTTTATCCCATATATATGCTATTTCTGCATTTCTAGGTATTGCTGTCATGGCTTAGTGGTTTAGTACCTTGACTCTAGTGCATGGTATCCTGGGTTCGAATCTGGCAACTGATTTTTGATTTTCCTGACAGTAATGAATTGAGACCTGTCAATCAAACATGCCAAAAGCACTTTTAAGCATTTAAAACCAGGTCTGCGCTCGTTTGCGCGGAGCTAATGCATGCGCACTGGCAGTTAGCTTGTGGGAGCGCCGCGCAAACGGTGTGCGCTGGGATAAACCTTAATTGGCTAGTGACACACATGTTCAGCTAAGCACAGCTAGTTGCAAACAGTTTCAGTCTGTTAAACCAATGCCTAGCAACAGGCACGCAGTTTGCAGCTTTTTAAACACTACTCAGCTACGGGCACTCCGTCTCACAGCAGCTTAGCTATCAGTACATTTCTGACTATTTTTGTTATTGTGTTACTTCAGAATATATGCTCCATTTCATTCCATTTTACAAAAGGGAATACATTTACATTTGTACAATACTGTCAGGGGGCTTTTTAGTGCTTATTTACAAAAAAAAAAAAAAAAAAAAGTTGTTGTGGGGGCTCGAACCCTGCCTGCCTACTCTTAGGCCGGCAACTCTACCGCTAAGCTATTACTTCTTGGCTTACTTTGCATATTTAGTTCTTATATCCTTTTCCACTGACTGCTAACTGTGATTGCGCTAGTAGCACACCCGCGCACGTGGGCGCACACAGTAGCAAACATTTACGGGTTTAAAAAAAAAATAAAGGTTTTAATTTAATTTTATTACATCTCTTCACTTTATACAGTGATGGTCTATCGGGGCATGTGTTGTGTAGTGTGTTTATGCACATTTCCATGGCCTCTCGTGGCTGTTTACTTTCAGCCATTCTAGTCTTCCAGGGGCGTGTCCGCTTGCAGGGCTTAGCCTACTGACACGCCCCCTACTCTCTTACATGGACCGTGTAAGAGTTACTAGTGTGATTCAGCATGCCTCATGCATCTCATGCATATGCATGACATGCTGACATCACACAGTTTCACTGCAGCCTCCGTGTAAGAGTTATAACTCTTACACGGAGGCTTCCTTTAATGTATTGTTTACTTATTAAAGTATAGTATAATATTATGTAACACAATGACATTTAACAAAACTTTATTCAAAATTATTCAGAATGACAAAGTTTGGTGCTTAATTTTGTACAATCCTTCCCCCACAACATCTTTGAATTTAAATGTCTACAATACTAGACAGCCTGATTTATGATACCCTGGATGCGTGAGTAACAAATGATCTAATCACATGTACTCAGTGTTAAACATTGTTTGTACACTTAAGACATACGTAAAGGAACTGAAAGCATTTTACCAGGGAGAAAGCCCTCACACACACGCACATTTCCCCCTCACTTTTATATTCTCTCTCAAGATCACTGCACCTCAAAGAAAAAAAGCAATCAGTGATTTACAGTGTAGAACTGTTTTGCTCTTTGAACAAGAGCTATCAGGCTGGGATTAATACATGGACTGAATGATGACCTTTAAAAGTAACACTTGTACAGGCACACAACGGGTTTAGATGATCCAAAGATATAGTCTGTCTGAAGGAGCAATTCTTGAAATTATACAGCATATAGCACACGCAAATGAGTGCATAATGAAATGTAAATGAGAAATCCAATAAAAGTAAGGAACTCAGAATATGCAAATGTAAGAAGTCATCATGGGAAATCAGTTCCCAGAAGTATTAAATGGTGTTGCTACACATCTGTACTTCCCCAGTTTAGAGCTCTGTGATTTACAAAGTACAGGACAGGAATTATATCACTCCAAAGACATACACAACCCTGAAATGTGACTATGTGTGGTCCTGCATGTGGTATGTGTGGGTGACTGGGTGTCTTTGCGGCTATACAGCTTCATATGACTAAGTATGCTGTTTTGCTACCACTGTGTGCGTGTTATATGAGGTACAAACCTATTTGTGGTCTATTGTACTTATGTCTCAGTAACATAACAAATGCATGCTGACTATCCTTCCTCTCTAACTGGCACAACAGGTATGGCAAGGGTGCAACAGCTGGATTACCATCCCATGTCTCCTTCCTTCTCTTCATAATGCTGCCCCACCTGTGGCTCTGTATCATGGCCTGGTGCTTGCACATTATATTACTTTTAATCAATACACTGCAGTGTTCTGATACATGCTACAGTATAATATTTATTTACAAGTACTGGGTGGGGTTACTAACCTGCACGGTGGCGCATCCGCACCAGCCTACGGGCATGCATCTCGCAATTCATAGAGCGGACACCTGCAGCTGTAATATGAAAGAAGTAATATTGGACTACACATCTCCATGGTATCAGCTAGTTGAAATCCTTACATACATAAGTAAAATGTAACTTACTCAGTAGTGGGGCGTTGGGCATATCCCGGGCCTCCTGGATCCATTCGGACAACTGGTCTTGCTTGCGTCGCTTCAAGTCCGCATGGTGGTGACGGACCTGCTCACCAGTGCATGGAATGCCAGTAGCACTGGTCAGATCATGAGCCAACTGGTCCCATGCCTCTGCCCTATATGCTCCCCATGAGACCTGGCCCTGCATGAGTTGGGCCTCGTGATGATGGACAAGGAGCCAGACCATGTATCTGGACTCCTCAATGCCCCAACGCTGTGCTCGAAAGCAACGTCCCTCACCTACTCCACTCATTCTGACTGCAGCTCTGATCTACAATCGTTTCTGCTGTGTATTCCCGCCTATGGGGCTTATATATGCCGATTTTCCCGCACATTTCTCTGATTGGCCGTTTTGGAATTGTATCTACTTCACTGAAAATGCTTTATCATGCTCCATTCTGGATTTTATCCCATATATATGCTATTTCTGCATTTCTAGGTATTGCTGTCATGGCTTAGTGGTTTAGTACCTTGACTCTAGTGCATGGTATCCTGGGTTCGAATCTGGCAACTGATTTTTGATTTTCCTGACAGTAATGAATTGAGACCTGTCAATCAAACATGCCAAAAGCACTTTTAAGCATTTAAAACCAGGTCTGCGCCGTTTGCGGAGCTAATGCATGCGACTGGCAGTTAGCTTGTGGGAGCGCCGCGCAAACGGTGTGCGCTGGGATAAACCTTAATTGGCTAGTGACACACATGTTCAGCTAAGCACAGCTAGTTGCAAACAGTTTCAGTCTGTTAAACCAATGCCTAGCAACAGGCACGCAGTTTGCAGCTTTTAAACACTACTCAGCTACGGGCACTCCGTCTCACAGCAGCTTAGCTATCAGTACATTTCTGACTATTTTGTTATTGTGTTACTTCAGAATATATGCTCCATTTCATTCCATTTTACAAAAGGGAATACATTTACATTTGTACAATACTGTCAGGGGGCTTTTTAGTGCTTATTTACAAAAAAAAAAAAAAAAAAAGTTGTTGTGGGGGCTCGAACCCTGCCTGCCTACTCTTAGGCCGGCAACTCTACCGCTAAGCTATTACTTCTTGGCTTACTTTGCATATTTAGTTCTTATATCCTTTTCCACTGACTGCTAACTGTGATTGCGCTTAGTAGCACACCACTGCACGGCGCACACAGTAGCAAACATTTACGGGTTTTAAAAAAAAAAATAAAGGTTTTAATTTAATTTTATTACATCTCTTCACTTTATACAGTGATGGTCTATCGGGGCATGTGTTGTGTAGTGTGTTTATGCACATTTCCATGGCCTCTCGTGGCTGTTTACTTTCAGCCATTCTAGTCTTCCAGGGCGTGTCCGCTTGCAGGGCTTAGCCTACTGACACGCCCTCTTACATGGACCGTGTAAGAGTTACTAGTGTGATTCAGCATGCCTCATGCACCTCATGCATATGCATGACATGCTGACATCACACAGTTTCACTGCAGCCTCCGTGTAAGAGTTATAACTCTTACACGGAGGCTTCCTTTAATGTATTGTTTACTTATTAAAGTATAGTATAATATTATGTAACACAATGACATTTAACAAAACTTTATTCAAAATTATTCAGAATGACAAAGTTTGGTGCTTAATTTTGTACAATCCTTCCCCCACAACATCTTTGAATTTAAATGTCTACAATACTAGACAGCCTGATTTATGATACCCTGGATGCGTGAGTAACAAATGATCTAATCACATGTACTCAGTGTTAAACATTGTTTGTACACTTAAGACATACGTAAAGGAACTGAAAGCATTTTACCAGGGAGAAAGCCCTCACACACATTTCCCCTCACTTTTATATTCTCTCAAGATCACTGCACCTCAAAGAAAAAGCAATCAGTGATTTACAGTGTAGAACTGTTTTGCTCTTTGAACAAGAGCTATCAGGCTGGGATTAATACATGGACTGAATGATGACCTTTAAAAGTAACACTTGTACAGGCACACAACGGGTTTAGATGATCCAAAGATATAGTCTGTCTGAAGGAGCAATTCTTGAAATTATACAGCATATAGCACACGCAAATGAGTGCATAATGAAATGTAAATGAGAAATCCAATAAAAGTAAGGAACTCAGAATATGCAAATGTAAGAAGTCATCATGGGAAATCAGTTCCCAGAAGTATTAAATGGTGTTGCTACACATCTGTACTTCCCCAGTTTAGAGCTCTGTGATTTACAAAGTACAGGACAGGAATTATATCACTCCAAAGACATACACAACCCTGAAATGTGACTATGTGTGGTCCTGCATGTGGTATGTGTGGGTGACTGGGTGTCTTTGCGGCTATACAGCTTCATATGACTAAGTATGCTGTTTTGCTACCACTGTGTGCGTGTTATATGAGGTACAAACCTATTTGTGGTCTATTGTACTTATGTCTCAGTAACATAACAAATGCATGCTGACTATCCTTCCTCTCTAACTGGCACAACAGGTATGGCAAGGGTGCAACAGCTGGATTACCATCCCATGTCTCCTTCCTTCTCTTCATAATGCTGCCCCACCTGTGGCTCTGTATCATGGCCTGGTGCTAGCTGACACAGCATTGTATAGAACCACCTTTACTACTTCAAGTCAAAAAGGGTGGTTTCCTTATCACATTATATATGTCAGTTCTGCATTCTAATCTTCTGCTGTTATGCTATAGTGCTGCACTGCTAATACTGACTGTCTGCTTTATTATGTCTGCTTACACTTAACTACTGCATTCCTTAAGTAGGTTTTAGTGATTTCGGCAGTGAGCCCCAATGCACACATGTCAGTCCCACAATAAAAGGAAATGAATAAAACATGAGAACATCCGCCTTGCACCCATTTGCCATGACTGGATAATTGCAAGCACTGATTTCATTAGGCAATAATGCTTGAGGTGATGTGTTCTAAATGATCCAGTATCATGTAACTGAAGTACAACCTTGTATAATATTTATTCTAATTAATTGTTTATAGCACCAGTAGAGCTTTAGTAAAATTGTACTCTGTTATTTATTAGCAGACAAATTTAATAACACAAAAATATGAGAAACCATTTGGGGAAGAGGTAGGTCAAAACGTTTTCAAGATATTCATTTTTAATAAAAGCTAGTTCTTTCTAGCTTTCATAGAGGCCACCACCAAGTGAAACACTGAAGTCACACAGCCCAAAACAAGAATCAAACATTAGTTAACTCACTTAACCGTAGATGTATATTACTGGTTCTAGTTCAGCAGTCCTACATATAAGAAGAACAAGACTACAGCTTGAGCTTAGTGGTATGTTGCTCTGACTGTAGTACACAAGGTTTTGGGTTCAAGACTTGGCAGTGACATGTACAGTGATAACACAACATTTTGTGGAAGGGTGGTGTAATGGTTAAGGTGTTTACCTTAGAAGCACAAGGTGCAGGGCTTAATTCTCACAGGGGGTAATTGGCTAGGCTTAAAAATAGTCCATGAGGGCAGCTAGCCTAGTAATAATCTATTAATCTTCTATGAAACAATGAAAGTTTTAAAAGTGCATAAGGCAGAAATAGGAAGGAATAGACCAGAGAGTGAAGGACCAGAGGTAGGACAAATGATATAACAAGAGGACATAATAAAAAATGCAAGAACACACTGTAAATGTTTTTTTATTATTATGCGAACATCAATACACTATGATTTCTCTCGAATATATAAAGTATCAAAGAAAAAGTTTGTATAAATAAAATAAAATCAGGAAGAATATATTACACACCTCAGTCACCTCTGTGTATGTTTTTTTCCCATAGAACTGGTGCAATGACTCCTTTACCTGTATCCAAATAGCACATTCATTCTGAGACATCAAAGCTGAGTATTCCCAGACAAGGCAAGAAATACATGATCTAATCATTGCTGCTGATGTAGCTCAATCCGCAATTTTATTCCGCAGTGGTGAGAGTCAGGTGGTAGGGAGCAAGACAACTTGCTGGTACTGTGATGCTATCCACAAATTCCCTACAGGAGTACCATCTCATCCTTCACATTAACTCATCTGAGCTCCACTGTGTGCTTCCTACCATAGGGAATATGGCCCTAAAGGAAAACCACCTCCTTTGAAGCAGCTTTTCAGAGCTCCATTGTGTGCCAACTGCCAGACCGAGGGTGTCTCTACATGTTCACACAACTACATGCCTATGCACTTAGTGTCTCTACCAGCTCACTCAGCTGCATGCCTATGCATTTTGGCAGTGCATACTTATGGCTTGCACTCAATGGGTGAGATACCTAGTACTCCCAATAAGTGTCACCTAAGTGGCAAGCCAGAGTTGCCATCACATCCCAGGATGGCTGAGCAGGAAGCAGCCAATGACGATCATCCTTCATCACTTGTTCTATCAGAGAAGTAAAACAATTTTCATATGCCTATTATTTGCAAAGCTACTGAAATGGGTAATTCTTTAATTGTGTGGTCATCTACTCCAAACATGACTCAAGTGTCAATTACCATTAAATTTGCTAACGCTTTTAGCAAAACTCAAAAATGTTCATCTGAGTGAGACAACCCTAGTAAGAATAACAGAACTAGTCACAGAGATTGTTATCCTCTTATTTATTAAGCTCATAACACAAACGAGTATTTTATAAAATGTTTGGCAGACACCATTTCATTTTTCATCATCTCATTTTTCATGATTCACTAAAATGGACTAAGTTTAGACAAACGCATAGCACAGAACTAACACTGGTCATTTTTATCTCATTAGATCCTTTTGTTTGTTGAAATACAATGATGAGAAGATAAAAAAATGCATGCACATTATATAGTAATATTTATCTTTTGTTTGCTCTCCCACATCGATGCTGTCCTCAGATTTTAATTTGTGGCATACTATTGGGCAATCGTTCCTGACAATAAAGAGAAAATGGGACTTTGACGCCAAATACCGCCTAAATAATTCTTTGGCAAAAACTACTGTTTAGTCCAGCAACACCAATTAGCCCAAGAGTAAACATAATTTACCATTGTAGGATAGAGTGAATCTCCTGAGCTGTACTTCCATGGTCACTAAACCAATTAAGTAGCCTAATAACAGCACTGTGTGGCAGAGAAGAAAGACTATATTATTATATGTTACTACAAGCCCTTTAAGTTTTCAGTTAACTTTTAGACAATGCTTAATAAAACAATTTAGCTGAAAACAATATGCTTGCACCACTGATATTTAGAATAATTTTGAGGTTCACTTGCAGAAAATATGCTCTTTTCGAACTGCATCTGTGTGCAGAACATCCATGTGTTTGGATGTGTTAATGCTGTCTTTCGTGTCTTATTTATTAAGACTGATCTTTTCAGAATATTCCTTCAGTGTGATTAATAGCAGTTTGCTTCAAGAAATTCATTTGCTAAAAGTCTTAATCAGCAGTACACCCTCATTCAAAGAAAACATAAATCAATTGGCTTTCTTTCACAGAGAATAGAAAATATGTTATACTTTGGCTTGTCTGATGCATAGGCTCTCCTACGCAGCATATATACCAGAATTTGTTTTCCTGTTAAAGGTTAATGTAATGCTTTCTGCATGAAAAAGAAATATCAGAATAAATGCACCAGATAATCCAGATTTGTTCCCATGTATCTGTAAAATAATTATTGATTTTGTATGCAAGTGTAACCCGCACTATCTTCAGTACACTTACATATGCATGCACACACACACACACACACACACACACACACACACACACACACACACACACACACACACACACACACACACACACACACACAAACACACACGTATAAAATCTTACAGTAAGCATGGCAGATGCATGGTGTGCTATGTATAATAAGAATCTTCCAGAAGAAGCAGCTGAAAGCAACTCACGACCCTATTGGGGTACAATGGTTCTAAATGTGTTTATGCTTTTTCTACTCCTCTTTCCATTGCTCATAGAAAAGCATTTTTTAAGACAACAGTAATAATGACATTGTACCACTAGTAGAAATATTTACAAACTTTAGAAATGGAATAAACAAATAAATGCTTCTTGTAGTATAAAATGTTTATTCCTGCATACGGCAGCATCTTTTTAAAACCCAGTGAATTCACTAGGATTAAAACTGACTGAATTTAACAAGTTAAGTGACTGCATTCCTCCCTCTCACTCACCCTTTCTTCACCCTAATCCAGGTCGCTCTTACAGTTGCAACTATTATCTACCTTTACTAAGTATGTGCAACACTCCACATCAGTCGCCTTTGGAAACTCAATTACTGCTTTGTCTTACAACTACAGGGCTCTTTCCTGACAAACTGTATAACCCTGTACTCACTACTTGACATGCTGTTAATAGTCATCCCAAACTGAACCATTTAAATTAAATTTGTGAAGTGTAGCTATTTAGCTATTACTGTTCTGATTTCTTTCCTTTTTACAATGTTAATAACACACACACACACACACACACACACACACACACACACACACACACACACACACACACACGCACACACACATATATATATATATATATATATCTATATATATATATATATATATATATATATATAGATATATATAAATATATGTGTGTGCGTGTGCATCTTTATTATTTCAATACTGTTAAATGTATGTAAGTAGCTATGTATATGTCTGTATGTATGTATGGAGCTTTTTTCACCATGACTCCTCTGAAAATGGCCCTCTTGCCCAGTTGGATGTTACCTGGTAAACAAATTAAATAAATAAATAAAAATAAATGTTTTATATAGGATTAAGGAAATTATTTTTAATTGAAAGAGTTTATTTCTAAAGATGTACACATATGATGCCCACATAATAAAGACATATATCCAGTATCTTATAGTTTGTCAGGAAGCCTATGTAAATAATGTGGTGTTTTGTGGCATACACTATATTGTTTTAACACACTAATTTCACATAGCATGCCAATAAAGAAAAGGACACTGCATTAATTGAAAAAAAGGGGGCTAGAAGAGTCCATGATGTAAATGTGGTCTGCATACTAAAGACAAACTTTATCTTTTGGATGAGACATTAAACCAAGGTCCCATTTACTTGAGCTAGTGGCAATTTAGGTGAATGTAAAAAAAACCCATGCCACTTATTGAAAAGTATAATGGAAGATATCCTTACATTCACCGCTGCAATATTCATTACAAATGGGATTCCCTGCTATGAAACCCAACATCCAGTCAGTTAACCAAAGTCGACCGTTGCTTTACTCTGAATGTCACCTACACATTCCTTGCATAGCAGTGGGCATAAATGTGATGTTCAGGCCTATCATCTTCAGAACTTCTTTGCTGCCAATCTGAATGCTCTTTTTAACCATCAGTCTGTTAACTCCTTTCATTTTTTTGCCATTTTTCTGTTTATTTGATAACCAGTGATTACTCCTGTTTGCTGAAGTCCTCACCATTGCTGATAAGTACCCGGATGGGTTTTTTGTTGTTTTCAGGAGATTTTTGCATTTCTCTGTTAGTTCCTGGCATTTTCAGTTCTGTGCTTTGCCCTTTGGCCTTTCTACTGCCCCATGGGTATTCACCAAATGCCTTGCTCCTGTGATTGCCTTTTGCAGGCTTCAAGGGATCCAAATATTTCCTTATTTGGAACACCTGGTGATTCAGGCATCTTCTCCAGAGGTCCTTTTGCAAAATCTTCATTTTACCATTTCTCTTCTTCAGACCCTGGGGTTTACAATAAACTTCAAAAAGTCTTCCTGACTCCTTCTCAGGATCATGTCTTTCTGGGTTGCAGGATTCAAACAGTGCCAATACTGGTATCCCTACCTCCTCCAAAGGCATTAACTCTCATTTCTTTCTTTCAAACTCTTCTTCTTCCCCTGGCCTCCATTGCACCCAGAGAGTTTCTGAGAGCTCTGGGGTTCATGGCTTCCATAATTCCAATGCTCCCTCTGGCCAAACTCCACATGAGAAAGTTACAGTGGTTTCTGAAGTCTGTGTGACTTCAGCTTGCGCATCTTCTAGACTTTCCTGTTCCTCTTCTGCCATGTTTCATATTCCTTCAGATCAGAATATTGTGCCAGACACTCTAAGCAGGTCCTTAACTCAATCCCATGAATCGATGCTTCACAGTGATATGTTTCTGGACATTGTTCACCAGTGGGGATACTCCTCAAGTAGATCTACTTGCCCCCTCCCTCGAACAAACAACTTCCTCTGTTTTGAGCCAGAGTCCCAGGCTTTTGTTACACTTTTTATAGCAAGAGCCTTCCTTCTTCTGTAAAGACTCATTCTGCTAGAGCTGTGGCTTCTTCTGGTGCTTTTTACAATGGTTAGATGCTAATTCTATTCTTGAAGCTGCTACCTGGACTTCTGTGCATACATTTACCAAACATTACCAGTTGGATGGTATCTCCAGAGCTAGTACTGGTTTTGCTGATGCCATTCTTCATGGCTTCTTAGAGGGTTCTGCTACTGCTTCCTCCTCCCAAGTTTTTTCAAGAGCATTGGCACTTTTCTATTTGTAATGAATACTATAGCAGTGAATGTAAGGACATAGTACAGTTGTGTAAAATCTTACCACAACAGTAGATGTCCTTGCCTTCACTGCTGCAGTATTCAGTCCCTCCCTCAATCCATATAGTTTTTTTTTTCCTTCCTGGATGTGCAAGTTCTCCTTGGTTTTCCTTAGACTGCTGTTCTAAATGGGGCAATCACTTATGAGGAGGGTATGCCTGAATGTCACATTTATGCCCTACGCTACGCAAGGAATGTGTATGTGATGTTCAGTGTACCTTAAAGCAATGGTAGACTTTGGTAAACTGGCTGGATGGCGGGCTTCATGGCAGGGAATTCCATTTGTAATGAATACTGCAGCGGTGAAGGCAAGGACATCTACTGTTATGGTAAGATTTTACACAACTGTATTTCCCCAATGCCCTGGCCAAATTTCCCCCAGTAGTATAAATACTACCATGATCTCCTCTGGAAAAACATCCACTAGCCTAATGGGACTAACCCGGTCAACAGATTCTAAATAAAAATAAATGAAATAAAATGTTGAATTTTATCACTTAGTATGGAATTTGGCTCATTAGCAAAATATCACAATGAACATTGAGACCTCATAAATATATTCCATTTGCTACCAATTAATATCCGGGCATCTTATCTTTTCAAGTGAGTTCTCTTCAAAGTTTTAAAGCATGGCAAAAACAAAACAAGATATAGCCAGGACAATGGCAGCAGACTCATCACACCCTAATTTAGGAGCTGCAAACTGAAGCCACATAACCAAGAAATTATTATCTCTGAGGACACTACAGTGATTCAAAAATATCTATGTATGCAGCTTATCAATGAAAACACATTTAATTGCTATAGAGACAATGGTTAACCAATCACTATAAATATGGGGCACATGACCCTAATATATATATATATATATATATATATATATATATATATATACATACATACATACATAGGTTTACCTTTGAATGGTTGAAAATCAAATGGACGAAACATAAATATGCGGAAGTACATTTTCAAGATCACAAATGTGCAAATAGATATTGTGCGATGTACAGGAATGCAAATGCACTCTGTAATTTACTGTATTAGGTTTCACATATATGAATGCGAGCATATGCGTTGTCGCAATATTAGGAGGTGACTCCGTTACATCAAATAGTCATTCGTACCTTTCCTGATCCGCATAGTGTGAATAGCAGAGTGTTAAATTAGTAACAGTTTGTCTGGACGCAACACAGGTAAGGAGTAAAAAGAAAGTTTTACAACATGCAATGAGTGATTAGTGGTTTTACCGTAACAGAAAGGTATCTGTACATTTACACGGTGATGAAGCAGGTAATGTGAACTATAAGCCTGGAATACTCATTGCTGTCTATGTCACAACCAAAACACAGAAAGGGAGGAAATTGTTGGTAGTGGATGGATATCAATACTATCAGGAGAAGACTGTAAATGTGAAGCAGTATTGGTGTTGCATAAGGAAAAAATAAGGAAAAGTGTAAAGGCAGGTGTGTCACTGAAGTGGAATGTGATGGTTATAAATTATTAAAGAGTACTGAGCACCATCATGCTCCCGATGTCTTTAAAACAGAGGTATTCATGGTACATGATCAGTTGAAAAGACAAGCGGAACACTCTATAGAGGACCCCTGTAAGGTGGTCTCAGATGTACTAGCCACTACCTCGTCTGATATAATTCATGAACTACCCAACATGACTGCATTAAAACGAATCACTAGATATAGATATAAAAAGAAAGTGGCCACCTTTAAAGCCATGCGCTCATTGAGAGATTTGAGCCCTGACATGCTACCCATTAAATCGGGTTCCTTTATAGTACATCACAGTAGCAGTGATAACGATAGTTTTGGTAATTTAGTTGTGATAACTACCGTGGATAACCTGAACACGCTCTGTAACTCTGAGTACATTATGGCAGATGGCACTTTTCCAATCAGCACCTCTGAATGTCACCAGGTATATAGTATACACTGTGCTTTGGATAATGCAAATTGTAGGAAAGTCGTTCCAGTGATGTATGGCATTTTGCCTAGCAAGTCTGAACAGTGCTATGATATGTTTTGGAGTATTGTGTTGGAGTTACGTGTACAGCATGATTTGAGATTAATGGCTAATATGGTCCTTACTGATTTTGAAAGAGCACCCTTAAATTATATAAAGAGGCATCTAAGTGGGTCTGCTGTAAAGGGCTGCTGGTTTCACTTCTGCCAGATTGTCTGGCGTCAGATTCAAAAGTTACATTTGGCCTCTGAATTTGGAAGCAATGTTGCATTTGCTATGCTTTGCAAGGAAATTCCAGCACTGGCATTTGTTTCCCCAGAGGATGTTGCATGCATATTTGTGGAGATTGAGGCAGATATGCCAGATAATGGTAAGCCACTGTGTACTTTCTTCAAGGAAAACTATATTCTGGGTAGACCACATAGATACGGTATGCGTGGTACAACCTCAGAAAGGTTGCCACCAACATTTGAAATTCCCTTCTTGATCAATATGACACATGTACAATGAGCTATCCTCGTAGCCAAAGTGCCATAGAAGGATGGCATAGAAGGCTACGCAGTCTGATGGGGAAAAAGCAGATGTTCATCGTGTTTCACTGTTGCAGTCATGACTGTAGGGTTCTCCCCTGCTGGCAGGCAGTCCTCGGTCAGCCAGAATCCCAAAGTCTGGGTCCGGCGTCAGCTGATCAACCATGCTCCCTGACGTCAAGCACCAGGAGTACAAAGCTGACAGCCGATGCCATCTTCTCCAGTCTTTCTTGCCGTGCAGTGATAGCAGTTCGCAAGTGCCGGTCGGCTGACTCCTGACGATTTTTGCTGATAAACTTTAGTCCGAAGACTTTCTTCTCCACTCAAAGCTAAGTACCCCGCTGGGGAAACTTTTTCTTGCTCCAGTCCGATGTCAGAAAAAGTTAATAATTGTATTTCATGTGGGAAGCAAATACCTCATAAGGATTTTCATTCTTACTGTATTCCTTGCTTAGGCCTTGACCACGACATAGCTAGTTGTCGGTTTTGTGCTAAATTCAATCAACGTACAATTAAACGAAGGTACGATTTTGCTTTTCATTACTTCAGTAGGCGCTTTAACTACAAAATGTCATCGGATACGGTTACAGCTACCGGAGTTCACAAACGTCACAAGGATAAAGACAGGCCTCCGAGGTCCAAATCTGATGATAACGCACAAGCAGAGCCAGCTTCGGGTTTGGCCGTCGTCAGTGAGGTGCTTTTGCAGCCCCTGTCATCGGCCATTTCAGAACCGATGGCCGAAATGGACTCTCATGAGGAGCCAACCAGGCCTTTAAATATCTCTATTGCAGGACCTTCGGACAATGCTCCTTCGGATGGGT
The DNA here is from genome assembly GCF_019279795.1 of Protopterus annectens. Taxonomy (NCBI): domain Eukaryota; kingdom Metazoa; phylum Chordata; order Ceratodontiformes; family Protopteridae; genus Protopterus; species Protopterus annectens. Next base: position 737,035,928 of record NC_056726.1, on the reverse strand, counting down.
CTGGAGCCGCTGTGCAGGTACCGGCTTCCGAAGGGGTTTTCAGGCTTACTCAGCTTCTAATAAAGGCAAAGCCAAAGACAAAGGCAAAGACTCCTTCTAAATCAAAGACTGCAACACAGGCCTCTTCTGAACCGGCTCCCAAGTCACAGAAACAGTTACTCAAGATGGCGGAGGATTTACTTACTATGATTAGGGGTTCACATCCCCCTCCAGATAAAAGGCTAAGGCTGGATGTTTATTATGATTCCTCTGATCAGGCTTCTGTTTCTTCAGTTTCCTCTTTTGACCAGGAATATTCTTTCCCTCCTTATGAGGATTCTGATGCTGAGGAATCCATTCCCTCAGCTTCTCCCCCTGAGGATTTCTCTTTTGGGGAAACTTTGCATGAAATGAGGGAACATTTCCACTGGGAAGGACAGGAGTATTCGGAATCTAAGAAAAGACTAAGGGATTTTCTTCTTCTCCCCCAAAATAGACCCCTGGCTATTCCTCCTGGTTTGGATATTGTGGATGATGCTTTTTTGGAGGCTAACTTAACCCCTGATTCATTTCCTCCTGCTCCTGTCAAGCCTGAAAGATATTACAGGGTTCCTGATTCCCACCAGTTTTTATACAAGAACCCTTCTGCTGACCCTGAAACCATTTCTCAGGGTCCTAAGGGAGTTAAGGCCGCTTCTGCCAAAAATCCCATTCCCACTGAAAAGGATTCTAGATCTTTAGAAAGATGGGGCAAAAAAGTGTACACTTCTGCTACTTTGTCCATTAGGGCTTTAAACTGTCAGTTTCATATGCTGAAATACCAGCAATTCCTCTTGTCTGTTTTAAAACAAAAGCTTACTTCCATTTCTGCCTGTGCAGATGATAAGGAATTACATGACTTATTGCATGCCACTGAGCAAGTTGGGAAGTATGGTTTACACTGTGGATTTGATGCCTTGGAGGCTTCTTGTAGGGCTGCTGCCTCCGGCACAGTCATTAGAAGGCATGCATGGCTAAAGGAACAAAATTTGCCAGAACAAGTAAAAGCTAAATTATTGGATGCTCCTGTTCAGCATAATGTTTTATTTGGATCAAAAGCTGAAGAAGTGATTAAAAAGATGGAGGATAAGGCGAAATCCATGCAAACAGTTAAAGATTTCTTACAAGTACAGCCACCAAGATTTAGCAGAAATTGGCCTTCTAAAAATTGGTCCTTTCCCACTTCAGACAGGCCTCAGAAGGGTAGATATAGATGCTCCAGAGGAAGGCCTCAAACACAAGGTTCTTATAGACCAAGACAGTGGACTGCTTCCACCCCTAGGGGAGGAGAGGACAGGTCACAAACTCATAGGAAACAAACTCAATGACTCCCTCTGTTGGGCTGCAGGAACTTCTTGCCTGGAAGCCCCTCTCGGAGGAAAACTCTCTCTTTTTTATCAAAATTGGACTCATATAACCCAAGACAAGTGGGTTCTGGATGTGGTTTTAAGAGGTTACAAATTCCATTTTCATACCCTGCCAAGGCCAAGCGGATGGCCAGACCTTCCAAAACATCAGTGGACAGAGGTCTTACACCAGGTGGAAGCTCTTTCGGCTATGAAAGCCATAGAACTGGTTCCACTTTTAGAGATGGGACAAGGTTTTCACTCAAGGCTCTTTCTAGTCCCCAGGAAGCAAAACTCATGGAGACCCATTCTGGATCTGTCAGTCTTGAACACCTTTCTAGAGATTCCAAAATTCAAGATGCTTACTCTATAGCAGCTACTTCCAATGCTGTCCAAAGATGCTTGGATGGTAACTTTGGATTTAAAGGAGGTATATTTACACATTCCCATCAGGCAGGAATGCAGAAAATACCTCAGGTTCAAGGCCGGATCGAGGCACTTTCAATTCTCTGCACTGCCCTGTGGATTGTCTACTGCACCCAGGGTCTTCACCAAATGCCTGGCTCCAGTAGTAGCTTACTGCAGACTCAAGGGAATTCAAATTTACCCTTATCTGGACGATTGTCTAATTCAGGCAGACAGCAAGGATGTCTTACTCCAGCATCTAGAATTTGTTCAGAACCTCCTCTAGTTCCTGGGATTCTCTGTAAACATAAAAAAGTCAAATTTGACACCCTCACAACAGATAACTTTTCTGGGTGCTCTTCTAAACACCATAACCCAGATGGCATTTCTAACATCTGAAAAACAATTACAGCTGGCTTCAACTTTCAAAACCTTGGCAACTTTAACTCAGCTATCTGCAAGGAGATTCCTGCAGGCTTTGGGTTACATGGCCTCCTGCATCCTTCTCATACCATATGCAAGACTACAGATGAGGAAAATACAGTGGTACCTAAAAAGTGTATGGTCTCAGCATTGCCACCGTTTAGACATACTGATCTCTGTCCTGCCTTGCCTTCAAAAGGAATTTCTTTGGTGGTCCAGGCCATGTACTCTAAACAAAGGGAAACCCTTCTGTCTGCCTCCTGCCACTCAGATTCTAACCACGGACGCCTCGGATTATGCTTGGAGAGCCCATTTTCAGGGCAACTGTCTGCAGGGCCTTTGGACAAAGGATCAAAAGCACCTGCATATCAATTTAAAGGAAATGCTAGCCATCCAGGAAGCTCTACTGGCCTTCAGGAATCTTTTACATCCAGGACAACTACTAATATGGACAGACAGCACCACAGTTATGTGGTACATAAACAAGCAAGGGGGATCTCATTCCTACCCCCTTTGCAGACTAGCCATGGATCTATGGAACACAGATCTATCCTGCAATCTGATCCTTCAAGCTCAGTTTCTACCAGGGAAGCTAAACTTCCTGGCAGGCAGTCTGAGCAGAAACCTTTTGGATCCACACGAGTGGATGCTGGACACCAAAATATTCAAGATGATAACAGCAGTCTGGGGATGTCCTCACATAGACCTCTTTGCATCCCACCTCAATCATCAACTACAGAATTTTTGCACCAGGACTTTCCACAAAGAAGCTTGGAAAGTGGATGCCCTCTCATTCAGTTGGAGGAACCTTTTGGGATATGCCTTTCCACCTCTTCCTCTTCTTCCACGGGTATTATTAAAGATAAAACAGGACAAGCCCAAGATGATAATCTTGCTGGCCCCAAATTGGCCTCCACAGTTTTGGTTCCCAACTCTAAAAAACCTATGTCTGGAGCCCCCTTGGGTTTTACCTCAGTCTCCGAACCTTCTGTCCCAACATCAGGGTCAGGTTCTACACTCTCATGTCAGAACTCTCAGCCTGGTGGCCTGGTTAATCTAGGGCCTTTGATTTCTTCTTTCCTACCCAAGCAGGTTTTGGATGTCATTTTAGAAGCCAGATGTCCTAGTACTAGAAAATCTTATGCAGGAAAATGGAAAAGATTTTGTTCCTGGATGCAGGCTCAGGATTCTGATCCTCTTCTTCCAAACATTCCTTTAATTTTACTTTACTTGACAGATCTCTTACATAGGGGCCTCTCTTTCTCTTCCATTAAGATACATGCCTCTGCTATTTCTGCTCATTATAATACTGACCCTCCAATCTTTTCCCACCAGCTCATGAGACAGTTTCTCAGAGGAGCTAAGAACTTAAGACCTCCTAGATCTCCACCCATTCCTGCTTGTGATCTCAACTATGTTTTGGAAAAACTAACCTTGCCTCCTTTTGAGCCTGCTGCCTCTTCTGACATCAAGTTTTTATCTTGGAAGACAGCTATTCTGTTAGCCATAACCTCTGCCAGGAGAGTTTCAGAGTTACAAGCTCTTATGGCTGTGGAGCCTTATATTATTTTTCATCAAGACAGAGTGTCTTTGAGGACTAATCCTACCTTCATGCCTAAGGTGGTTTCCAAAGTGGCTTTAAATCAGACTATCCACTTGCCAACCTTTTTCCCCACTCCTCAAAATAAAGGGGAAAGGATCTTACATTCCTTGGATGTACACAGACAACTACGTTTTTACCTGGACAGAACCAAGGACATCAGAAAATCAGAACAATTCTTTGTTTCTTATGCTTCAAGTTCCCAAGGTAAAGCCATTTCAAAACAAACCATTTCTAAATGGATTGCTCATGGAATTAGATTTTGTTATTCTCACCATGGAAAGCAAATCCCAGGGAGTATACGGACTCATTCCACCAGAGCTGCATCCACTTCTGCGGCTTTTCTCAGGGGAGTTCCTACCAAAGACATTTTGGAAGCTGCAACTTGGAGTTCAGTGCATACTTTTTTTAAGCACTACAATATACCTCTCTACTCTAAGTCTAGGGCAGGTTTTGCCTCTGCAGTCTTGCAAGGGCCTTTTAGCCACCCCTTCTTCTTTATGACCACCTCCCTTTCTTTCAGCTTTGGGATTCTACCCTACAGTCATGACTGCAACAGTGAAACACGATGAACATAGTACAGTTGTGTACACCTACCATAAATGTAGATGTTCGAGTGTCTTCACTGTTGCAGTCTGGGTTTCCCTCCCTCCTATCCCCTCTTGTTTTTACTTTTGTGTGGTTCCTTTTTTCACCATTCTTCTGGGGTGTATTTGCAAAGGATACAGGACCTTTCTCATTCTGGGACTCCTGACATCTGGGGCAAGAAAAACTGGAGAAGATGGCGTCAGCTGCCAGCTTTGTACTCCTGGCTCTCTGACGTCAGGGAGCATGGCTGATCAGCTGACGCTGGACCCAGACTTTGGGATTCTGGCCGACCGAGGACTGCCTGCCGGCAGGGGAGAACCCTACAGTCATGACTGCAACAGTGAAGACACTCGAACATCTACATTTATGGTAGGTGTACACAACTGTACTTTATACTTGTCAGATGTGTTGCATGCAATCCAGTTAGAGCAAAATCATGTGGATGATCTGCGTATTAGGCATTAGGCATGAGATGTGTGTACCATCGTCCCCTAAAAGGAAAAGGCTAATGGATAAGGAAGTTTCCTTTGAAAGGCTTCTCTGCAACAGGGCTGAATTTACTGCATGAGGCGTTGTGAAATTAGTTGCTAAACACTGTTTATTTTAAACATGGTGCACTAATTCTAATGTATTAGGAAGTTGTTTGACTTGGAGCATACCAGGCTATGGAGCATTTATGGAGGTGTAATGTTTCCATTACGAGATGTGATTGCACTTTGAATATGGACTGTAAGACGCTTATGTGACGTAAATGTAATGCAAGGTTTGCGGAACCAATATCCATCCTGTACGCTTCTTTGATTTGCAAGTGGTTGGTGTTTGGGTCTGTTGTTTACCTCTATATGCACAGGAGTTACGTGATATACGCACAGGTTCGAAAAATGTCAAAAATAAATTTCCACTATATGTATTTTGACATTTTGTGAATCGGTTTTGCAAATTTTCAGTTAAACAGTTCACATATATGGCTGTTCGTCTTTCTGATTTTCACCCATTCAAAGGTAAACATATATATATAGATATATATATATATATATATATATATATATATATATATATATATATATATATACACACACAGAGAAAGGTAGAATGGGATGGAATGTGTATAGTTCATGTAATCCTGTGTATTACACCAATATCAGTGCGAAACCTGCGGATAACATTGTGATATGTTAATGTAAGACAAGAAGCTCAGCACAGCTCAGCACACAATGGACTGCATTTACAACAGTGCACTATAGAAATGCACAAGTAATCTATAATTAATACGAAATGGTTATCCAATCACGTTGTACAGTACCAAAGTTACAGAAAAATGATCACAATTTAAGAATCGTGATAGTTTTATAGAAATACAACAACATCTGTAAAGTAAGGTTAAGGACAACTGCAGAGTGTAACTGACTGCATTATGATAACAAAAAAGACACATTAATAATGCCGGCTATCTCAATGTAAGCTGCATAGCAGGAGTAGCTACAAAATGTCTCTGACATCATCATCATTAACCCCTCTTTTTCCCATTTTTTTCTACATGGGTTCACGGTGTCTTGTTAACTGTTGCCATCTCTCTCAAGTCAATGCCACACTCCTGCCTTGTTCGACACTCATGTCTGACTGTCACGGATCTTCTCTCAAACAATCCATCCACCTCTTTGCTGGACACCCTCATTTCCTCTTACCTTCTCACTGTCTATCCCAAATGTTCTTCACCATATTGTCTACTGCTTTTCTGCACATCTGCTCAAACTGCCATAATCTATTCTTTCAATACTTTTTGCAGTTAGAGCTACTTTGACTTCCACTTTTTATATTCTCATTTCTTCACCTGTCCCACAGTGTGCATCCTACCACCCTTCTCAGGCACTTCATTTCCATCACCTCCAGCTTTCTAATCTGTTCTGCCTTTAGTGTCCAGGTTTCTGTTCCATACAGTTGTACTTTTCTAACCACTGTTTTGTACACCTCACTTTTCAGCTTCTTTGGCATTCTGTCACATTCTACAGCAGACAATTCTGTGCCAGTTGGCTACAGTCCCTCTGATTCTAGCTTTCACCTCTTCATTCAAACTTCTCTTCTCCTCAACCACCCCTCCAAGAAGCTTGAAGCTGTTAACCTGTTCCACTATCTTCCATTCTACCTCAGTTTTCAGCTTCTTCTGTTTTCCCCATATGCTGCCATTACAACTGTCCTACCTATTTCATCCTATGTGCCTTCAGTTTTGCATTCCATTTCCCTATCCTTTGCAGAAGTTCTTGCTCAGAGTTTGCCTGTACTGCCACATTGTCTGCATACAGCAACTTTGTTGATTTGTCCCTTCTAACATGTTTGCTGATATAATCCATCACCAGTATAAACAGCTTTGGGCTCAAAGCTAAACCCTGATTCACACCCACTCCCACTGGGAACCCCTCTGTGAGACCAAACACTGTTCATACTTGAGTCACTGTGTCCTTGTACATGGCCTGCACTAATTCTACCAATGTTTCTGAGTGTTAGAACCACCACAGGACTGCCAAATCTGCTGTCTTGGGACCTTGTCATTTGCTTTCTCCAAGTCTAGGAATGACTAGTTGGACAGAAATGCCTCAGACATCCATGGATATTTCCATAAGTCATCTACTAAGTTATAAGATGCGCTTCAAAGCTGCAGGGCTATTCTGATATATATTTTCATCACTATTTACAGTAAACTGAGAGACAACTACAAATGTCTACCTAATACATGTACCATCAAAATACATCAGCTTGGATTTATGGATTCCAATGAAATCTGTAGATTTTCTAATAAAAAAAATGAAAGGCAAAGGACAATCATGGACACATCATCATAGCTAACAGTTGCTAACAATGGGTTTAGAATATGTGTGGGGAATACAAGTAATAAACACACCCAAGGGAAGTGGGACATAGAAAATAAGATGTGGGATGTAGGTGAAGAAGATGGACATACAAGAGGGATGTTGGGATAGGAAAATTTAAGGGATAGTCAGAGGGGCATTGGCAATGACTTTTTTAGTGGGGATACGCCCAATGTTTTTATAAGAATAGAAGGAAAGGTAAACATTGGGAAAGAGGAGGTGAAGATCATCACACCAGGTAAACGCATAGAACACATAGTACAGCATAAGACAGAGAAAGGTTTGGAAAAAAAACGTAAGAACAGGTAAGTTACATAGACAGCACACTGCACAACATGGGCAATGGGGAGTTAACAAACAGGGAAGGGATGCATACCAGCCATGGGGAAATGCATAAAAATATATCTTACGATGTACTTTCATGTAACAACATGTTGCAAACTGTGTGGCAGTCATACCTGGATGTCTATGAACAATGGTAGATGTGTGTTCCAGGATAATAAAGAAGGATCACAGTATACACTGGATAAATATACACATATCCAATTAGTCCATCAGCAGTGCAGCTTTAAGCCAAGCAACATCACAGATGAGCAAATGTAGGTCTCACAATAATTGATAACTCTGGAAGACCGAACCAAACCTACGATCATGCATGTGAAAGGCAAACAACCAAGCACATTGTCAAAAAGTAGTACTGCAGAAGAGCAACAAACACTGCTACATATACCAGGAGGTGTACCCAACCAAAACTAATGTGTAACGGAATGTGTGCATTTTATACACATATGCCATGTCAAAGGCAACACACAGGTGTAGATGTGTAGGTATGTCTGTCAGTTGGATAAATGGAATGTACATAAAATCAATGTCAATATACATACATACACCAATAACATGTAATATGTTCAAAAATGTAACAGTACAGCATAAGAGATATAGCAGGTTCTGCACATGGATAGGAAAAAAACTACACTGAGTAGCTCACAAGTATAATTAGAACATGGATGTATTACAAGCAGTAGCCAGCAGCTTGTGTGCACATATCCTACATTGTACAATGGGCATACATATGGCACATGTTCACTGCCTGATATTAATGAATGGTAATGGACAGTAGTTTTTACAAAGATAAACCTAAATGAAAAAACAAATAGGGAGATATGAAGGTGGGACGGAGGTGGACACGGTAAGTTGACACAATGCAAATGCATGTGTATAGCACACAGGGTGCTCTAGAAGCCATGTGGACACACATTTACCCAAATAGAACATGTATGCCAAATGGATTGCTGATGTCCACAGAATTGGACATGTATAAAACACTCATACACATTAATGTGCAATTATGTCACATCAACGTGCATAGGTAAATGTGGTAAAAATTAAAAGTACATACATATACACTGGCATGCAGATGTCACCTAAAGAACTGCAAGTGTATTTCAACCATCCTGCTCATTATAGAGCAGAGGACACTCCTATGAGTAGCATTAGAGCACACCAGCAGTCAAACACAAAATGCTCACATCACAGGTACCTTTTTGTGTCAGTATATATCTGACTATGTGCACATACATGTAGAGTCATGTAATATGTACAACTATTTATGGAAGGTATACACTGATGTCATTGCATCAAATGTGTGTTAAAGTGCTACATACAACAAACATGGTGTAATGTACTCTGAGCGAATGTATCTGTAACACTGTGTACACATTAACATTACATTGCTGTTAGATGCAGTTAGCAAAGAAGGACTGCACATAGGTTAGACTTGTATATGAGCCCACATAGCATCAGTATTACCAAACCATGACACAACATCACATTGTGACAGTGGGACATCACTACAACTGTCCAAAAACATGTTGAATGATGTGTCTATATGTTGCACTTGGCAAAAGAGAAATCCAAGACATATCACATAGTTAGTGATAAAGTATGGTATGCACAACAGATGTCTGTTAGTTGCTCCAGTAGCACACGTTTAATGGCCCTAGTGAAACAACATCTTTACTAAACATACACTGTCATAATACACAGACCAATCAAAAGATAAAACTAATAAAACAAATTAAATAGTTAAAGCTGAACTCACTAAAAAAGTCAGCCTATCAAAAAGGAAATAGACATTACTTTTTCCTTTTCCTTCTAGCTTTTAAAACAGGTTTCAAAGGTGCAAATTCATTTAAACCTAACCCCATATGAGAATGTAGTTTGGCTATCCATCTTACTTCACATCTTTCTGTTTTGCTTTCAGTGTTACCCAACTTAGCATTCTCATATATAACATTTAACACAATAAAAGAAAATCTACGTGCATTACCTTGCATCTGAATGTTTAGCTAAGGCATTGACAGTGTTACCTTTATTTATAAAATATGTATGGTCCCTAATACATTCATGAAACCAGTGGTTGGGTTTGCCAACATAAAATGAGCTGCATTGCTCACAGTTGGATAGTGTCACAGTTGGCCATAACATTTTAAAAATATTTCTTCCCTGTCTGTGGATGAAAAAACTCATTTTCCTCTCTAACATACTGACAAAAATTACAAGTACCACACTATTTGGTAACCTCTCCCTGTTGTCTATAACCTAACTTATCTGGGTAACACAAACATTGTCCATTCTAACTTGTGTATATGGACCCGGGTGGGGGTTGTAAAATAGGGTCTCCCAACTCCGTTCCTAAGCTGGCGGGCACCACACATAGCCATAGCTATCTCAGTACCCTTATACACCCAGCTTCAAAATCATCCTTCAGGGTCACAATAAATTCCTCAAAATCCTGGTCTTTAACATGCAGCCTAGAGGCCCTTAATATTTGTCCCTTCACCACATTCTCAAACACATGGTTAGGATGCATACTGCTATGATGGACAAAACTGTTTGTAACAATCCTTCCTTTAAAGTCTTGTAATAAGTCTATTACTACCAAGCTCCCTCTTCACCATAACATCCAAATAGGGTATCTCAGTATGGGACTTAGTGGCAGTGAACCGCAAAAAGTCTGTAGTGGAGTGAAGATAGCAAATGAACACAGATTGGAAGACACGAGATTCAGATCTGCAACCACAATCTACAGCCAAACTCTAACCCTGAGAACTACTAACATATCTTAACTGAAAAATTATGTTTTGTAGGCAGTGAAAAACTATTATGTTATGGCATCTTATTAATGAGGGATGGTCACTTAATAATCTTCATGGCTTAGGTTTGCAAAGTATGAACATGTGCTGCTCATATAGCTAAACAACTGGAAAAATACATTCAGATTATCACTATGTTCAAATACAGTAGCTGTAATGCAGAGCATACGTGTGAATGTGTCATGTAGCATAATGTTTCTGTGAACAGAACACCACAGGTTGCTGCACATTAAGGACATAGAAAGGTATGTATGAGGACCATTATTCCTTGTTAAATTACATATTAGTAGGAAAATAGATACATATTCCATGTTCTTCATTACAGATGTTACTCTGCCCATCCCAGTTCCTCAAAATTTGAGGATGATGATGTTCTACTATTGACTTCAATATTTCATGAGGAAACAGGCCTTCTACAATATTATGCCAAAAATTGCTCAGACATATAACAGGATTTAGTAAGATGTATGGTGGTGCTGCGGTAGCGTTGTCACCTCACAGAAAGACGTTGTCCTGTTCGATTCTCAGCTAGAGTGTCTTCTGTGTGGAGACATGCATGAATGGGCGTACCTTCATTGAAGGTTTTGCATCAGAGCTGGCAACTCGGCATGTAAAAATCTACTGCCAATCATTAGCGGACTGGAGTTCCGCTGTGGTGACCCCTAATCAGGAAAAGCCGAAAGACAAAACAAAAAGTAAGATGTTCTGCCCCTGGTGTTAAATAGCTGATGTTAACAGAATGTGACGGATTACAGATATATTTGTAGAAAGTTGATGAATAACCAATGTAGTTGCAACTACACTCAAAATATAAGTTAAATATCAATCACTGTAATATGCTTCTTTAAATAAATGCTATGGGTGTATTAATGCAAGATAACAGTTTCAGATACATGTGTCCCCTTTCCAGATTTGAACACACAGCATATCAAAATGTAGACATGCTAGCCTGTTTCCTTATAAGCTGAGCTAACAGTCAGCAAAAACTATTTCCAAACAAACAGGTACTGCTCTCCAAACACTGTTGTTCAATAGCTAATGTTATCAGTGCATCACGGATTACAACCATATTAGTACAAATTCAAAGACTATAACAGTGAGTCTTTACCATATACATCATAAACATTAATACAAAGTACTCCAATATGGTTCTTCCAAAAATGCTATAGCTGATGTTAACCAAGGTAACAGACACAGACATATATTTCTTCGGTGTGCTTTGGACCCCACAACATGCCAAAATGTAGACGTGCTGGCCAGTTGCTTTTCAAGGCCAAGCTAACAGTCAGCACATTATTGTTAAACAAACAGGTACTGATCTGCAAAACCATGTTATTAGAAAGCTGATGTTATCAGAATATTATGAAGTAAGGCCTTATTTGTAGAAATTTGAAGACTGTATATGAGACCTGTTACCATGCCCAACATAAACCTTAAAATAAAGTATTGCAATACAGTTCCTCAAAAAATGCTATGAGTGAAGTTAACCAAGGTAATAGGTGTAGATATATATTTCCCCTATATGATTTGGAATCCACAACATGCCAAAACTTAGACAGTGGCTTTACAGACTGAGCAAACATTCAGCAAGAATTTAATTGCAGAAAACAGGTAATATAGGTGTCTGTTACAAATCCTGCAGTAAATAGATGTATATTGAAAATGCATACAAGTTTTGGACCTTTCATAGTAAAGAAATAACATCTATCAACACATCACTAAAGATATATGTGTAAACAATGAGACGGGCATTCATTTTTAAATTAAATAAATGCATCTGTGTAATTGTTTAGGAGGAATGATATAAGGACGTTATATACATGTTGTATTCCATAGGTGATACAGTGAACCTATAACGGAAAAGTACAAAATGTGCAGTCATCCACGGCCTAGGCTAGGCTCTATAAACATCTGTGTTGCAAAAAAACAGAGGCTATGTGAAATTATTTATTTAGATGTTGTAAAACATGTGTACCTCTACAAAGGACATACATATGGATATTATACACATTATTAAATAAATTAACAACATGGGAATCAAACCGATAGTAAAAAAAGAGAGCATTTACCAAGTCCAATTAGTTTTCACCATAAGCTAATTATTACAGCTACCACATGGTTATAAAAACATCTATATGATATATATGATATAGAGCTGAATGTGAGGATGGGAGACTGTAAATAAAACAGAGGAAGTTGAACTACAGTGGATCCTAAGGTTAGGATCACAAAGAGGGCTTGGCTTGAATGATAGTGTCCCTCTCAAGCCTGTGTTAAGATCTAGAAAGTTAAAGTAATTTTGTTTCTTATACATACACATTTTTCTATATACATATTTTTATGACTTATTATGAAGTGTACCATGATGTATTTGTGTATGCCTTTCAGTTTACATCATGATACAGCTGTTTTTCAACTGCATATTTTGCACATTTGATGTGCTTGCTGCCTTAATAGTGTATGTCTCAATTTGCTTATGTCTTAATTAATGTTTTAGGAGGGAATTATTGCAGCTATGATTGGCTAAGGGATTTTGTATTTTTGTATGTAAGTGGTTGATTTTATTTTACTGTTGTCTGATGAAGCAGTGTCTACCACTGCAAAAGCACTCATGTCAGTTTTAATAAATTTTTGTTACTTTTTTAGAATTTTCTAGTGTGATTTGATTATATTATATCAGCATTTGCCTTCTACTGGGGACATTGTCGTTATTTACTGCTGATTTGCATTCTCGTTGCTTTGGGGACTTCTTGTTTGTAGTGTGTGAGGGATGATTTACGATCATCCACAATTCTTATTAGTAATTTCTGTCTCTCTGAGGTGTAACTCCAGATAGTTACAGATTCTTCACACAATCAGTACTTAGTATGAGATGATAATGTTATGGATATTTCTCTTTTCATGTTTACTAATAAAACTATTATAAACATGTGCTGTTGCTGTTATGGATATATCTTCAACAATGTTTCTATACAAAGGTATTATCAGTACTGGCTCAGTATACTATGTATCTGTACTTTCTGTGTCTTGGCTATGCATCCTGAGGTTTACCCATGTGTTCCATAAGTTTTTCATTTTGCCATTTGTTGTAGCTTTTGAAGGTGACATGCAAGCATGGTCATGTGGTATAATGCTGTTGGCTTTGGATCTCCATGAAATATAGACATATTGTCGATGGTTTTAATTCCACTCACAAACTGTAACTATATTACGTGTTACACTGATTTTAGCAGTGTTATGTATGAAGGCATTTTTATTACTTGTAATAAGTCACATTAGTGTTCATAGCATACAGTGTTATAAAGACATTTTCAGTGCACTGGAATTCATAATAGTTATGTTGGCATATGCCATTCACAGAATAAAGTACATAAATTAGCTCAAACATGAATATTATCATGTGCGTATCACTGTCACTTGGGTGGCCAACCATCCTAAGAGTGATAACTTCTCCCTCAGGAAAATTATATAATAGTTGATGCTCACCACAAAAATAGAAGGAGACATCTAGGCCATTCAGGTGATACTGTTTGGAGAAATTAACTCTAGATGGACCTCATCAACATGACCAATGAAGTTGGAGGCCACAACTAATCCTATGAGGCCAGTAGATGATGCTGCTTGGACACGATTCTTCATGCTGCCAACAGAGGTGACATGTTATAAGAGATCGAAGGATGCCATCAGTGGTGGACCACCACTGACCCCTCTTGATAACATCACAATATTTCTGGCCTCACTACATACAGCAAGAGGGGATCAATGCATCCCTGGTGGTGGGATTGGGGCTGGGGTTCCAGGAGGACATGAGTGTATTTACTAATAGGTTCATAGGTTCATAAGTAGGAACTAGGCTATTGGCCCTAGGGCCTATATTAGCCCAGCCAAAAAGGTACCATGGCTTTCACCACCCAAGAAAATTATTTATCTGTGCCTCTGTCGAGCAGAGCCACAGAAGTGATCCCTGGGGTGAATTTCCTATTTCCCATCCAATCATCAAGATTTTTCTTGAAGAGTGCTAATGAGGAGCTTTGTTTGATATAGACAGGTAGTTTGTTCCAGAGTATGGGAAGTCTCTGGGACAGGAATCTATACCTCCGGTATGTTCTGTTTATTGTGGTGACAAGGTTTAGGTCCCTAGAGTGTGTAGCTTGGAGGAATTGGGATTTCTTTAAGTGGAGCATGTCCAACAGGTCTGGGTTTGACATAGCTTTGTATGTTAGGCAGAGACTGCCTCTGAGTAGACGATATATGATGGACTAAAGCTGGAGTTTTTTGAGATGGTCTGCGTAGGGCATCTGTTTGAGTTCAGTAATCCTCTTTGTGAGGTATTTCTGCAACATTTCCAGTTGTTGTAGATGTCTTGTGAGGTACATACCAAAAGGGGCATTGTACTCTATAATGGGTCTAATGAGTGACGAGTAGAGGGGAACAATGACCTCTTTTTTCCTGGATGAGAAACCTTTTGTGATGAGGAGTGCCAAGTAGAAGGATTTCCTTGACTACTGTGGTGATGTGATTATCAAAGGAGAGACTATTGTCCACCTGTGTCCCAAGGTCTCTTATCACACTTTCGGTGTTAAGTAGACTACCACCTATGTGGTAGTTCATGGGTACAGAGTTTTTACCAAAAGGAATGACAATGCATTTTTTGGCATTGAGCTTGAGGCCATGGCTTTGACACCAGGTATCTGCCTCAGTGAGTCCTTTTTGAAGGATGTCCACATTGTTAAGAGTTTTGATTATGGCTCCTAGTTTGCAGGCATATGTGAGCTTTGCTAGGCAAAGACCTTCTGTGTTAGCCTGTACTTCAGAGAAGTAGATACCAAACAGGAGAGTACCAAGGACTGAACCCTGTGGTACTCTACTTGTCACTGGTCTGAAGTCTGATTTAGAGTCTGCTGCTTTCACAGTGTGGGTTCTGTCAGTGAGCCAGTTGGCAACCCATCTTGTGACATAGGGATTTATACCTAGTTTAGTGAGTTTATCTGTAACTCCAGAGTGGGGGATGGTGTCAAAGGCCTTGGCGAGATCTAGATAGGCTGTGTGAATATGACTTTGGTGACTGCTTCAAAGAAGTCTATCAGGTTTAGGAGACATGATCTGCCTTTTACAAACCTGAACTGGGTGGGGTCCAGAGTTTGAAGATTACCAATGTCTTTGTTTATAAGTTCCATGTTGATATATTTCATGGCCTTGCAGACCAGGCTCATCAGGCTAATGGGGCGGTAGTTCCCGGGGTCCATGGTGGATCCCCCTTTTGGAGTGGGATAACCATCACTGTGCGCCATTCAGTTCAGGATTGTGTATTGTGACAATCACTGAATATTGCTGTGGCATGCATACTCATCTGTTGCTGAGTTTGATTTACAGCAACAGTGTTGAGCCATAAAAGCATACCAACACAGGGTGAGGATGATGAACATAAGTATAATTATATGTATTGGTACATCTGAGTTACAGACAGATCAGTCCAAACAGCATTTGTAATACTGGTTGCATTATTCATAGGTCCATCTACTTTGGGCCTACATAAGGGAGGTGAATGTCTCTATACTGTTGCTGTGAACACTACCTTACTAGTACCTCCATCTCATCTCATGGCACAGCTGTTTACTGTTATATTGCCATTTCTCTACCATTTGACACTACAGGTACATTCAGTGGAGGGGAAAGCCATGAATTTTCAAGTGCAGGCAGACCAGGTATGTTACAGCAACATTGTCATAGCTTTCAGCAATGCATAGCACACATGATACCTGACATATTTGTCAAACATTTGTCAATACAGGTCCATCTAGTGTATATCTACAATGTCCATCAAATCAGTATTTGCAGCTGGTACTACTGTGTTCCATGTGTGATACTGTCACTATTATTTTTGCTAAATACATGTCTATGCTCTGTTTCTCTTTACTTTCCCACTGCAGGATCCACAGTACAGCCCACAGCCTCTACACAGCAGGATTCCGTCAGTGGTGTGTTATCATGTATGTTTCATGCATGTCATTGCTGCTAATCCTGCAGTTGACCTACATTAATACTGTGTCCTTTTTACTATTCCTAGGTCAGTCTGCATCAGTGTCCTCAAGTGCACAGATGAGTGGTACGAGTATGTCACACATTCTGTTTGTTTTAACTGTGTTCACCTGGTTAATGATGTAAATGATATGATTGGTAATACTGACTTTTGTTCCCTACACTAGTTGACATTCATCCCAGTGCAACAGCATGATATTCCCATGATTATTTGGCAGGTGATTTTTTTGATTGTTTGTTTATGCATCAGATAGGTCATACATGTTGGCCATGTAAACCAATTGCATATTTATTTTAGGTACATTCTGTGAAACATACATACAACAGACTGCAAGTCAAGTTATTAGTATTTGTAACATTGTGGTGAGATATCTATGCCATATGTCTTTGATAACCATCATGTGATGTAGGCACATTGTCTCTACCTGCATCTTTGTATCTTGTAGCACATCAACTATCTGTATCATCCAGAAGCCCATCCAGCAATCCTGATGTTGTTCATGATGTGTCTCAGCATGGTAGTTTGGCCCATGGCACAACTGAGTTGTTTGGAGAGTCCATCCATGTGACTGACAGTGATGTTACAGTGGATGTAGCCTCTGATGTGGAGGTCCACTTGTTTAGAAATACAGAGGATGCTGCCACAGTGGATGTTGAACAAGATGAGGCCGTTGATCTTCACACCACAGCTGAGATCACTGCTACTGACAGTTCTATACAACAACCAGTAACAAGGTGTGAATGCAAATGGAGGCAGGCAGATGTTATAGATGTCCAGGTATTAGACGGTGGCCACCTCCTGCTGCAGGCAAATGAATAGTCACAGCAATGGCATTATTCAAATGTCCGTGCACTTGCCCATGCCACAGATCATATGGCACACCAGCTAAGTGTCATGCATGAAGGACAACAGCACAGACACAGTTGGATTATGGCTGCATTGGCCACTCAGAATGACGTTCTGCTAGCTGTGGCATGACAGGTGAAAACCATGGCCTCTACAGTACTGCAGCAGTTTTGTATTACCACTAGAATTCTGCATTCCATGACTGTGCTTCGGCAATTGGAACCAGTGAGAGGCAGGCCACCTGTCCAAAGAACCACCATTGGCCATCAGGTATCACTGTCTGTGGTCCAACCTGCACCCAGTTCAATTGCTGGCCCATCTGCTGAGGTGGTCGAAGTCACAAGGCCTTCAACTCACAGCCATGCTCTTTCATGTCAACATGGTGTTGTAGCCCCATCCATGTCCATTGTAGGGCAGCCAGTGCAATATTTGTCTTTATGTAGTCAGGGGAGGCTGGATCTCCTGGATTGTCACCCAAGGCTGCTTTAGTGTGTCCAAAAGTGTAGTACACATAGCTGACTGATAACATTGCAATACCACTGTACTGTGATATGCGTTTTCTGAAATTAAAATTTCTGCATTATGTCCTGCATGATTTTTCTTTTTTATGTTATCATATAATACAGATATGTATGCGTAGCACTGATGTGTGTCCCTTATTGTTTACCATACAGCGATACAACAAACTGAGTGTGTATACACACCTGTGGCAGTTGTGCCCTGAGCTGATGATCTGTGTTTTCTGATACATTTGTGTATGTTCATGTTGGAATATGTTCATAGGATCATAGGAAGTTACTAGGGAAACCTAGCCAAATTTACCCTTGTTACCATGATCAGCACTTACTGCACCTGTCCAAAAGGGACACAGGTAGAATCCCTGGAGTGAAATGATGGTTACCCATACAATCATCCAGATTGCATTTGAAGAAGGCCAATGAGGTGCTCTGTTTGACATGAAGTGGGAATCTATTCCAAATGTGTGGTAACCTCTGGGAGACAGATCTGTCCCTCCAGCAGGTTCTATTATGTCACATATCAGGTTTAGGTCCTTAGAGCGTGTAGCCTGTGAGCCATTTGACTTGTGGATGTGCAGCATTTCCAATAAAGCTGGGTCAGAGATCACCTCTGAATAGTCTGTATAAAACAGAATAAAGTGACAGTGATTTCAGCCAATCCACATAGTATAGCTGCTGAAGACCTTGAATTTTTCTGTGAGGAAGCTGTGTGGTCTCTCCAGTTGCTGCAGATGTTTTGAAAGGAGCATACCAAAAGGGATGTTGTACTCAATTATTGGCGTAATGATTGAAAGAGTACAGGGAGTGGATAAGTTCTCCTTTTCTTGAGGCAATGCCCTTACTAAGGAGATGAGCCATATAGAATACCCTTCGTACCACTGTGGAAACATGGTGATCAAAGGCAAGGTTGCTGTAAACCTGAGTGCCCAGATCTCTCACCACTGAGTGTGTGCCTGGGATATTTGCATTGGTACGGTAATTTTCAGGAACATCACTCTTACTGAAAGGGATAATAATATGTTTTTTGCATTGAGTTTGAGGCCATGACTTTGGAACCAGTCATTTTGTGTAAGACCTTCTTCAAGGATGTTGACATTGTTTGGAGAATCTATGACCACACCCAATTTGCAGTCATCAGCAAACTTTGTCAGCCACAGTCCCTTGGTTTTAGCTTGGACTTCAGAGAAATAGATTCTTAACATTAGAAGTTCCAGGACCAATACCAGTGGAATGCCACTGATTACTGTTCTGCTGTTGGAGGTGGATTCCCCTATTTTGACTGTATGGGTTCTATCAGTGAGCCAGTTCACAACTCACCTTACAATATAAGGGTTGATATCTAGCTGGGTGAGTTGGTCAATGATGCCTGCATGAGTGATAGTGTCAAATGCCTTGGCTAGGTCTGTTTAGGCTGTATGCATAGATTTTCCCCTTATCCAGGGCCCTGGTGACTGTCTCAAAGAAGTACCAGGTTTAACAGGCATGATTTCTCTATGAGAAATCCAAACTGGGTAGGATCTAGTGTTTGGAAATTACCTATATCTTTGTTGATAAGGTCCATAATGATTTTCATCATGGCCTTGCAGTTAAAGCTACTCAGGCTAATAGGTCTGTAGTTCCTGAGGTCAGTATAAAGACCACCTTTCTGCAAGAGGATAATGGTGACTGTTTTCTATTCAGCTGGGACAAAGTCGGTGCTTAGACCGTGATTGAAAAGAGTACCCAATGGTGATGCTAATTCTTGTTTGAGCCCATGTAGGATACAGCCTGGTATGTTGTCAGGTCCCATGTGGCCTTGGAGAGGGCTTTTATGACCTGCTCCTTAGAGATTCACGGTAGGGGTCAAGTGGTAGAGATGTCATGTGGTACATGTGGCAGGGACAGGTGAGTGAATTTTTCACCAAATCTGTCAGCTAACCAGTTAACTATGTTCATCGGCTCAGTATATGTTACCATTAGCTACCAGTTCAGCCCAAATCGCAGCCTTACCTTTTAGGTTACGGATGGAACTAAAAAACACCTTATAGTCGTCCTTTGTTGAGAAAGCTAACTTGGATTCGAAGTTTGCTTTGGAGGACTTCACAAGAAATCTTATTTGTTTATTTAAGCTGAGGAGGAAGTGTCGCCAGTTTAAAGTCTGTTCCTTTTTACACTTAGACAGCAGTTTCTTCCAATTATTGTAAAGCTTGTTAATGGCAGTTGTCCACCAGGCAGGTTTGCTCTTCCTTGAAGAGCTTGCTTTGGTCCAAACAGGTACTGCTGAGTCAATGCAGTATACAGGGGCTTGTATAGGGCATTGGTGTAGAGCTTGGCATAGCTGCCAGTTCCATTTGAGGGAAGCTGTGCAGTGAAGTTATTTATACTATCCTGTAAGAGATTATAATCTGCTTTGGAAAAGTTTTTTTGTCTAGTTGCTGCTGAGAGGGGGTCATGTGATAGTTACTTTAAATTAGACTGATTTGTGGTCAGATGTCATCAGAGATGAACTCACAGTGGGTGTGCTACATTGGTCTCCCATATTTGTAAGCACAATATCCAGGTTGTTGTTGCCCCTAGTGGGGGTGTCAACCAGTTGGTCCAGGGCACTGGAGTTGACAGTTAAGGAACCTTTGAACAGGTGAGTTTGAGCATGAGTAATTTACCCAGTCAATGCTAGGGTAGCTAAAGTCACCAAAAAACACAGTGTTCAGATGTATCTTGAATCAGGGCGTCCTGATTTATGGAGGGGGTTCTGTAGCTGGCAATGACTTGAATAGCTGTCCTACCAACAGTTAGTTGCACCTGAAGTATCATACTGTTTAACCAGTCAGGAGGTGTATTTATCTTTGATGAATATTAATGCATCACCTCCTTTACTTTTCTTGCCTTCTGTTTGTGGCCTGAATGTGTGGAAGGAGGTGTAATTCAGTATTGTTGGGACACTCTCCACAGCCTTGAAGCAGGTCTCATTAACTGCACAAATGTCTGTGCCCTCCAGGTAGAGGACTGCTTTCATTGAGTGCAGTTTCATGTTAAGACTCCTAGCATTTAGCAGCATGACCTTGAGGTTACTTTTGGTTGGTATTTTTACATTGGGAGCTTTGTCCTTGTGACACTACCTAAGAAAGGTACTATGGGGTGGCAATAGCCTCAGCCAGTAGTTAAAATCCCAGGGGGTGACAGATAAAGACCATCTCTGGCAAAGTATCGAGGTCTGTCGATCAAGTCATCCCAGGCTGACAGATACTGGATCACCTTAGCATGACACTGAAAACTAAGCCAGTTATTGAAGTCAGTCATTTTCTGTTTGTGTTGAGGCATCATTCTAGGTGATGATGAAATGCTGCTTTAAGACTAGGGACATATCTGCCTGAGACACATAGTGCAAGTGCTGAGTCATATCTCTCTCTTCAAATAGCCCAGTGAAGTACATTTCAGGTCCTTCAAACCAACATGAACTATGATGGAGTCATAACAGTATCTGTTGTTGAGAGACTTGAGTGCATGTGTGATATGGCAGATCCTGACACCTGACAGACAGCTGACCATGACCTTTTCCTTATTCAGCCTGGTAAAAGAGACATCTGAGTGTCTTACAATGGAGTCACTTATAACTAATATGTTAGGTTTAGTGTTTAGCCTTATGGGCTTGACAGGTGAGACACTGGTGCATGAGCTAGTGTGTGTATTGTGTTCTGCAGAGAAAGTATTATGTGTAGCATGCTGGTGTTTGTGTTTTGGGAGGTTTCTGGTGTTTAGGTACATTTCTGGAGAGGACCTCCGCATATGTAGGTATGTGTGATGTGGTTTTGGGTGGAGTAGTTGATGAGGTGTGCATGATGACAGCCCCCTCAGTGTCAGATGTACTGACTAGCATGTGAAAGAGCATGGATTCAAGGTTTTTAATATAGCTGCATCTCTAACATGTTGAGCTTGTGTGGACTAGAAGTAAAGGGTTGTCTGTGTACATGAGGCAATTGCTACACTGCCTCAGGATGCCCATGTCGACCAAGCTGGCTGGAGAAATTGTAGGATGTTGTTCATCTATAGTGCAGGAATATGGCAGGAAAAAGGGTCACATGTAGGAATAACTAGAGGGTGAGGTGTGTTAGCACCTCTGAGTCCAGGCTTAGTGCTACACTAGTCAGTAGAGCAGGACCTAAAAAAACTCTTGAGGCTATTATCACAATGGATGCTTATACAGCTTCACTAGTAATGCCTCTTTACCAAAAAATGTGCTAAAGATGAGGACTACAGTAAAGGGATACAGGTATATCTAAGGGAAAAATGTCAAAATGATCTGTCCAGCTATGGCGCACAATTGTGCAGCAGTTAGCAGTGCTACACAATCTGCAAATAAGCAGAAACCCACTCAAAGGTGTGACTTAAATAGCAAAAGGTTAAAACCTAAAAACACTTTAAGAAAATTCACAAGATCCAATGAGGTGCTTACTCTAAGCCCTAGACCAGCCAACCTTAACAGCCAGGTACCAATCAGCACAATCATCTCACTAGCATGCAGAAGGGCCCTTTCCAGTCCAAGATGGCCTGGAAAATGTGTTCAGAACAAACAGCCACTACAAACAGACCCAGATGCAGCAAACCTGTATCTGGGCTATGCTACAGCTACTAGCTACACTATTTTAAGATGAAATCACTACAGAAATGTTTACCACAGCAGAAGAATAGCAGTGAGACACTAAATAAAGCAGTAAAAAAGAGCAAGTAGACTCTAAAGAATGCTTTTAACTGCAAACATTTGAGTTATATAATACATTCCTTGGGGTTGAAAATCAGAACAAAGAAACAGATGCTTTCCAAACAGTGAAAATTTCCAGTAAATACTTTACAAACAGTGAAAATAGCAAAAAGCTTTGCAAACACTGAAAACAGGAAGAAAAAGTGATTTAACAAGCCCAGTAAGACAGACAATTTCTTTACAGCAGTGCAGATTCAATTCATTTATAGTAATAAAATACAGTGAAAAAGTAGGCAGCAGACAATAAAAGAGCAATAAATAGTAATATTAAGCAAAAATAGTAAAACATAACCAAGAAAACAGGCAGCGTTCTTTAGGAAGCTCAGAGGCCTGTAGAGTTCTGGTATCTCAGCACAGTTATAGGTTCATAGGTTCATAGGTTCATACTAGGCTATCTGCCCTAGGGCATTTATAAGCCTAGCCAGAATGTGTTTGGCTTTCGCCACCCATTTTAAATTTATTTTGCTATGCCCTTTTTCGAGGTTAGTATACTGTGCCTCTATCTAACAGTGACACAGAAGTGATACCCGGGGTAAACCTACGATCTCCCATCCACTCATCAAGATTCCTCTTGAAGAGAGTCAATGAGAGACTCTGCCTAACCTGGACTGGGATTTTATTCCAGAGTGAAGGGAGCCTCTGGGTTATGAATCTGTCCCTCCAGCATGTCCTATTTATTTCAGTGCTGAGGTTCAAGTCTCTCGAGCGCGTAGCTCGATGGGATTTGGATTTTCTGAGGTGCAGCATGTCCATTAATTCCGGGTTGGACATGGCTTTATACATCAGGCACAGATCGCCTCTGAACAGGCGGTATGCCACTGAGTAGAGCTGGAGTTTCTTTAACCGGGCAGCATATGGCATCTGTTTGAGCCCTTTGATCCTCTTGGTGAGGTACTTTTGGGGTCTTTCCAGTTGCTGCAGGTGTCTGGTAAGGTACATCCCAAAAGGGCATTGTACTCAATTATGGGCCTGATGAGGGATGAGTAAAGAGGCACGATGACCTCCCCTGATCTAGATGTGAATCCCTTCATGATTAGGTGGGCTATATAAAATGTTTTTCTAACCACTTTGGCCACATGGTTGTCAAATGAGAGATTGCTATCAACTTGGGTCCCCAGGTCCCTAATTACTTCTTCTGTATTTAATGGATTTCCACCTATGTGGTAATTTGTGGGCACTTTGTTTTTGCCAAAGGGGATGACTATACACTTTTTGGCATTTAGCTTGAGGCCATGGCACTGGCACCAGTTGTCTGTTTCTATGAGGCCCTTTTGGAGGATGCTTGTGTCGGCTGGAGAGTCGATTATGGCACCCAGTTTGCAGTCATCTGCAAACTTGGTCAGCTACAGTCCTTCCGTGTTGGCCTGTACCTCCGAGAAATATATACCGAACAAGAGAGGTCCCAGGACTGAGCCTTGTGGGACACCACTTGTAACTGGTTTGGAGTCTGACATGGCTCCAGCAATTCTAACCATGTGGGTTCTGTCCTTGAGCCAGTTTGCAATCCATCTAGTGACATAGGGGTTTATATTTAAGCTGGTGAGCTTATCTATAATGCCCAAGTGGGGTATTGTATCGAAGGCTTTTGCGAGGTCCAGGTAGGCTGTGTGGATCACCTTCCCTTGTCAATGGCCTTGGTGACTGTTTCAAAGAAATCAACCAGGTTTAAGAGGCAGGATCTGCCCTTAACAAAGCCGAACTGGGTAGGATCCAGTGTTTGTAGGTCCCCAATATCTTTATTTATGAGGTCCATGATGATCCTTTCCATAGCTTTGCAGACCAAGCTAGTCAGGCTTATGGGGCGATAGTTTCCAGGATCCGTTGAGGCACCACCTTTATGGAGAGGGACCACTGTTGCTGTACGCCACTCTTTGGGCACATATCCTGTAGTAAGGCTGAGATTGAACAGTAGTTTTATGTTTGGGTTTAGCTCTTCTTTGAGTTCATGTAGGACGCAGCCCGGGACACCATCTGGTCCCATTGATGCTGTGTTTTGCTCTGGAGAGGCGGCTCTTACCTGAGCATCTGAGATGTCAGGGGACAGCACTCTGCTGGGATAGATATTTGCCCTTTGGTGGGGAGGGAAGAAGTTTGCGCTGAACCTGTCAGCTAGGATGTTGGCAATGTCTGTGGGTTCATATTTTTTGTCATTTTGGACTAATTCTGAGCATATCTGGGAATTACCACCCAGGTTCCTAACATAACTAAAGAAAGCCTTGTGATTATCCTTAGTGTCCTGTGCAATTTTTCTCTCGAAGCTGGCCTTAGACAATTTTATGTGTGCCCGTAGTTTTTTGCTAATACTGATCAGTGATGCCTTCCCTTTTTGGGATTTTGCTTTATCATTTAGTAGCTTCCTCCTTCTATTGTATAGTTTGTTTATGGCTGGGGTCCACCAGGCAGGACGTCTGCCTTTGGAGGATTGGGTCTTGGTTTTATTTGGGATCGCATGATCCATGCATTCCTGAAGGTGTTCATATAATGCGTTTATAAAGGATTCTGCAGTCTGGGCCATATTTTCCACAGGCCCGGGGGCTTTGAAGGATTCCACCTCAGTTTTGAGGAGTGTAAAATTTGCTTTAGAGAAGTTTTTCACTCTGGTTTTCTGGGCAGGGGTGGGGTCGGGATGTGAATATCCAGTGAGATTAGTTTATGGTCTGATCTTACCAGTGAGGGATACACTTCTGGTCTGGAGCATAGAGTCCCCATGTTGGTGATGATCAGGTCCAGTATGTTTTCCCCTCTTGTGGGAGTGGTAACAAGTTGTTCCATAGCATTTGAGTTTATAAATTCTAGGAACCTTTGGGCTAGGGTGTTGGAGCTAGAGTAATGCTCCCAGTCTATGTTTGGGTAGTTGAAGTCGCCCAATATAATGGTGTTTGGAGAGACCTTCATATTTTCCAGTGTTCTCAGGAAGGCCGAGTGGGGTTCCTGGGTTTGGGAGGGTGGTCTGTAGCAGGCTATAAACTGGAAGGCAGTTTTACCCACTGTTAGTTGCACATGGATAGTCTCTGATGCTTCGTGCTTTGCCACCAACCTGGAGGTGTGGGTATCTGTGATGAATATCGATACTCCCCTCCTTTTGTGGTTCGGTCCAAGTTTTGGGGCGAAAAGCATGGTATGAGGTATAACCTGGTAGTGCTGGGGTGCTCTCGGGAGCCCTGAACCAGGTTTCTGTTACTGCACAGATATCGATGTTCTCCATGCTAAGGAGAGTTTCGAAAAGGTGCATCTTGAGGTTTAGACTTCTGGCGTTGAGCAGCATTACTCTTAGTTTCTTATCCCTTGTGATACCTATGGAGGTGGGTTTGTCTTTTGAGCCTTGCCTAAAAAAGGCACTATGGGGGTAGCAAGAGCCTTTGCCAATATCCGAAAGCCCAGGGGTGACAGGTGCAAGCCGTCCCTAGCGAAGCATCGTGGCTTGTTGAGCATATCATCCCAAGCTGACAGGCATTGGATCCCCTTTGAATGACACCAGTACTTAAGCCAATTGTTGAAATTGATCATCTTGTCTTCATATTGTGACATCATTCTTGGTGAGGGTAAGATGCTACTCAAGGTCAGTACATGCTACTCAATGGCTTGTAGCTCTCCTCAGTTCAACTTGATATGAACAAGCAGAAACCCTTTCAAGGGTGGGGCTTAAATACCAGAAGGTTAACACCTAAAAAAAAAAGCTGAAAAGAAACAAGTCCTAGATGAGCTAACCTTTACCAGCCAGGTAGCAATCAGCACAATCTACTCACTAGAGTGCAAAAGGGCCCTTTCCATTCCAAGTTGGCTTAAAACATGTGCTCAGAACAAACAGCCACTACAAACAAACAGGCCCAGATGCAGGAAGCCTGTATATGGACTATGCTACAGCTACTAGCTACACTATTTAAGCTGAAAACACTAAAGAAATGTTTACCACAGTAGAAAAACAGCAGTGAGACACTAAATAAATGTTTTAAATAGTAAAAAAAAGAGCAAACAGACTGTAACGAATGCTTTTAGCTGCAAACAATTCAGTTATATAACATACTCTTTGGAGAGAAAATTAGAACAAAGAAACAGGTGCTTTACAAAAAGAGAAAATGTCCAGAAAATACTTTACAAACAGTGAAAATAGTAATAAAAAGTTATTTAAGAGGCCCAGTAAGGCAGGCAATTGCAATACAACAGTGCAGACAATTGCAATACAACAGTGCAGATTTGTTTATAGTAATAAAATACAGTAAAAAAGTAGGCAGCAGACAGTAAAAGTGCAATAAATAATAAAAATAAGCAATAAATAGTAAAAAATAATCAAGAAAACAGGCAACTTATGTTTTTTAGGAAGCTTAGAGGTCTCTAGTCATCTGGTATCTCAGCACAGAGTTTTGGCTGGCAGCCCTCCTCAGTTCAGCTCGGTATGAACAAAAAATGTTATGCTTGTGTTATTTGTGATACTCAGTGGGTATTTGCCATTAGATGCAATCTATATTGCTGTAGTCAGACAACACCTGAACATCAATGTTCAGTCTGTAAACTCATGTACATGTGACTTGTCATGACTCAAATAGGGGTCAGATGCTGCCATGTTACCTGGGTTTTTACTTGTGGTTGCACCTTACATTGCTATGTCTGTGACTTCTGTTCCCATATCCTCATGCTCCTCCTCTGATGCCTACAGGATGTCATCTTCAAACATCTTGGGTATTTGGGGTAGTTCACCCACACCTGCAGCTGGAAGACTGCCAGATGCTCTGGTTAACATGTTGTGCAGCATGACACACACTGTTATCATTTCTGCAGCCTTCTCAGGTGTGCATTACAGTGTACCTCAGGATGTATCCAGACATCTGGACCTAGCTTTCAATACACCACACACACGCTTTGTGTTGTTTCTGGTTGTTGTATGTGCTCTGTTGTAGGCCTTCTGTGGAGGGTTTGATGTTTCACTGTACGGGATCATTAGCGATGGCTCAACTGGGTCACCTGCTGTCGGTAATAAATAAAAACACTTTTGGTAAGAATGGATATTATTGAGAGGGGTATCTTTAACTTGCATCCTATCTGTTTTTTGTAACTTACCCAGTAGCAGTCCATCAGGTATCTCACCTTGCTGGAATGCTGCCCTACTTTCACTTTCCTTCCAAATGGCAGGTATCATGGGCACTTCCAGGGTGTGTTGCCATGATGTTAGCTATGCTGCTATTGGTTGCACATACAACTTGGCAGATAATGGATGGCCATCCCTTTCTGTTTATGTATTGATCCACTTCTGAATGTGATGGTGTATTGATAGGTATGTGAGGGCAATCTATTGTATCAAGTACATGTGGAAAATTTGCAGTGTTACAGTTTTGGTGAATTATAGTTCTCGTGGATGGAAACTGCATGTAGCCACTCACCTTGCTGCACAATGCTTCCAGGAATTTTGTCAGGATATGGCTAGAAGCTGTCTATGACACTCCCACTGCAGCCCTCATGTATCTCTGAAATGTCCCAGAGGCAAGTACACATAGACTGAGACACACTTTTGTTTCAAGGGGGATGGGTTTTCCTCATAAGGTGTTGCAAACAGCCTGCACCAGTTGCCTGTCTAGCCAGTATTTGTCAATTAGTTGCTAGTCTGACAACTGGTTTAGTTGCAGTCTTGCTCTTACCCTAGCTGGCTGCCTTCTAGGCTGCACAGTGACAACCTCATTTATAGCTTGCATCACTGCAGCCTGTTACAGTATATTAACAGCAGGTTGCATTTTCATTTGTCTTTCTTTTTAAAGATTTTCCTATGGACTTCACCGTATTCTGTACTATTCATTTGGTGTCTGGAAAGTATGTGCCAAGAATTTTATAAATGGAGTCGGCATGGCTGTTTATCACATTTGAGTTGCATTGTGTGTGCACGATGTGTTTTGGAATCAGACTGGCATGCATGCAATGTCTAATTATCCTACACTGAATACTTAAATACCTAGTCTACTTTCAGAGTGACTGCTGGAATCACATCCACAGCAGGTGTGCTGAAGTCTTCTTTCAGTATGCTGCACTCTCTGCAAATAGTTTCCACAAACTTTACAGAATCTGGCCTAATGCCCCGGCTTCTCAAAACCTTGCATGGCATCCATGATTAGTGTAAGAGGTAATTTTGCCAATATGGCAGCCAAGCGATGCATGTATGTGCCCATTTGACGTGCATGAGCACTCTAGCACTAGTGCTGCACGATGTTCATCGTGTTTCACTGTTGCAGTTATGACTGTAGGGTTCTCCCCTGCCGGCAGGCAGTCCTCGGTCAGCCAGAATCCCAAAGTCTGGGTCCGGCGTCGGCTGTTCAACCATGCTCCTTGACGTCAGAGCGCCAGGAGTACAAAGCTGACAGCCGACGCCATCTTCTCCAGTCTTTCTTGACGTGCAGTGATAGCAGTTCACAAGTGCCGGTCAGCTGACTCCTGACGATTTTTTCTGATTCAGTCCGAAGACTTTCTTCTCCACTCAAAGCTAAGTACCCCGTTGGGGAAACTTTTTCTTGCTCCATTCTGATGTTAGAAAAAGTTAAT
Source organism: Protopterus annectens (assembly GCF_019279795.1). Lineage (NCBI taxonomy): Eukaryota > Metazoa > Chordata > Ceratodontiformes > Protopteridae > Protopterus > Protopterus annectens. The sequence goes on along the minus strand of NC_056726.1, from coordinate 737,006,865 downwards.
AATTGCATTTCATGTGGGAAGCAAATACCTCATAAGGATTTTCATTCTTACTGTATTCCTTGCTTAGGCCCTGACCACGACGTAGCTAGTTGTCGGTTTTGTGCTAGATTCAATCAACGTACAATTAAACAAAGGTACGATTTTGCTTTTCATTACTTCGGTAGGTGCTTTAACTATAAAATGTTGTCGGATACAGTTCCGGCTATTGGAGTTCACAAACGTCGCAAGGATAAAGACAGGCCTCCGAGGTCCAAATCTGATGATAGCGCACAAGCAGAGCCAGCTTCAGGTCCGGCCGTCGTCAGTGAGGCGCTTTTGCAGCCCCTGTCATCGGCCATTTCAGAACCGATGGCCAAAACGGACTCTCATGAGGAGCCAACAAGGCCTTTAAATATCTCTATTGCAGGACCTTTGGACAATGCTCCTTTGGATGGGTCCGGAGCCGCTGTGCAGGTACCGGCTTCCGAAGGGGTTTTCAGGCCTACTCAGCTTATAATAAAGGCAAAGCCAAAGACAAAGGCAAAGACTCCTTCTAAATCAAAGACTGCAACACAGGCCTCTTCTGAACCAGCTCCCAAGTCACAGAAACAGTTACTCAAGATGGCGGAGGATTTACTTATTATGATTAGGGGTTCACATCCCCCTCCAGATAAAAGGCCAATGCAAGGTGTTTATTATGATTCCTCTGATCAGGCTTCTGTTTCTTCAGTTTCCTCTTCTGACCAGGAATATTCTTTCCCTCTTTATGAGGATTCTGATGCTGAGGAATCTATTCCCTCAGCTTCTCCCCCTGAGGATTTCTCTTTTGGGGAAACTTTGCATGAAATGAGGGAACATTTCCACTGGGAAGGACAGGAGTATTCAGAATCTAAGAAAAGACTAAGGGATTTTCTTCTTCTCCCCCAACATAGACCCCTGGCTATTCCTCCTGTTTTGGATATTGTGGATGATGCTTTTTTGGAGGCTAATTTAACCCCTGATTCTTTTCCTCCTGCTCCTGTCAAGCCGGGTAGATATTACAGGGTTCCTGATTCACACCAGTTTTTATACAAGAACCCTTCTGCTGACCCTGAAACCATTTCTCAGGGCCCTAAGGGAGTTAAGGCCGCTTCTGCCAAAAATCCCATTCCCACTGAAAAGGACTCTAGATCTTTGGAAAGATGGGGCAAAAAAGTGTACACTTCTGCTACCTTGTCCATCAGGGCTTTAAACTGTCAGTTTCATATGCTGAAATACCAGTAATTTCTCTTGTCTGTTTTAAAACAAAAGCTTACTTCCATTTCTGCCTGTGCAGATGATAAGGAATTACATGACTTATTGCATGCCACTGAGCAAGTTGGAAAGCATGGTTTACACTGTGGATTTGATGCCTTGGAGGCTTCTTGTAGGGCTGCTGCCTCCGGCACAGTCATTAGAAGGCATGCATGGCTAAAGGAACAAAATTTGCCAGAACAAGTGAAAGCTAAATTATTGGATGCTCCTGTTCAGCATAATGTTTTGTTTGGATCAAAAGCTGAAGAAGTGATTAAAAAGATGGAGGATAAGACGAAATCCATGCAAACAGTTAAAGATTTCTTACAAGTACAGCCACCAAGATTTAGCAGAAATTGGCCTTCTAAAAATTGGTCCTTTCCCACTTCAGACAGGCCTCAGAGGGGTAGATATAGATGCTCCAGAGGAAGGCCTCAAACACAAGGTTCTTATAGACCAAGGCAGTGGACTGCTTCCACCCCTAGGGGAGGAGAGAACAGGTCACAAACTCATAGGAAACAAACTCAATGACTCACTCTGTTGGGCTGCAGGAACTTCTTGCCTGGAAGCCCCTCTCGGAGGAAAACTCTCTCTTTTTTATCAAAATTGGACTCATATAACCCAAGACAAGTGGGTTCTGGATGTGGTTCTAAGAGGTTACAAATTCCATTTTCATACCCTCCCAAGGCCAAGCGGATGGCCAGACCTTCCAAAACATCAATGGACAGAGGCCTTAAACCAGGTGGAAGCTCTTTTGGCTATGAAAGCCATAGAACTGGTTCCACTTTCAGAGATGGGACAAGGTTTTTACTCAAGGCTCTTTCTAGTCCCCAGGAAGCAAAACTCATGGAGACCCATTCTGGATCTGTCAGTCTTGAACATCTTTCTAGAGATTCCAAAATTCAAGATGCTTACTCTACAGCAGCTACTTCCAATGCTGTAAAAAGATGCTTGGATGGTAACTTTGGATTTAAAGGAGGCATATTTACACATTCCCATCAGGCAGGAATGCAGAAAATACCTCAGGTTCAAGGCCGGATCGAGGCACTTTCAATTCTCTGCACTGCCCTTTGGATTGTCTACTGCGCCCAGGGTCTTCACCAAATGCCTGGCTCCAGTAGGAGCTTACTGCAGACTCAAGGGAATTCAAATTTACCCTTATCTGGATGATTGTCTAATTCAGGCAGACAGCAGGGATGTCTTACTCCAGCATCTAGAATTTGTTCAGAACCTCCTCAAGTTCCTGGGTTTCTCTGTAAACATAAAAAAGTCAAATTTGACACCCTCACAACAGATAACTTTTCTGGGTGCTCTTCTAAACACCACAACCCAGATGGCATTTCTAACATCCGAAAAACAGTTACAGCTGGCTTCAACTTTCAAAACCTTGGCAACCTTAACTCAGCTATCTGCAAGGAGATTCCTGCAGGCTCTGGGTTGCATGGCCTCCTGCATCCTTCTCATTCCATATGCAAGACTACACATGAGGAAAATACAGTGGTACCTAAAAAGTGTATGGTCTCAGCATTGCCACAGTTTAGACATACTGATCTCCTTCCTTCCTTGCCTTCAAAAGGAATTTCTTTGGTGGTCCAGGGCATGTACTCTAAACAAAGGGAAGCCCTTCTGTCTGCCTCCTGCCACTCAGATTCTAACCACGGACGCCTCGGATTATGCTTGGGGAGCCCATTTTCAGGGCAACTGTCTGCAGGGCCTTTGGACGAAGGATCAGAAGCACCTGTATATCAATTTAAAGGAAATGTTAGCCATCCAGGAAGCTCTACTGGCCTTCAGGAATCTTTTACATCCAGGACAACTACTAATACGGACAGACAACACCACAGTTATGTGGTACATAAACAAGCAAGGGGGATCTCATTCCTACCCCCTTTGCAGACTAGCCATGGATCTATGGAACACAGCTCTAGCTTGCAATCTGGACCTTCAGGCTCAGTTTCTACCAGGGAAGCTAAACTTCCTGGCAGACAGTCTGAGCAGAAACCTTTCGGATCCACACGAATAGATGCTGGACACCAAAATATTCAAGATGATAACAGCAGTCTGGGGATGTCCTCACATAGACCTCTTTGCATCCCACCTCAATCATCAACTACAGAATTTTTGCACCAGGACTTTCCACAAAGAAGCTTGGAAAGTGGATGCCCTATCATTCAGTTGGAGGAACCTTTCGTGATATGCCTTTCTGCCTCTTCCTCTTCTGCCACTGTTTGGTATTGCTTCAGTATTGGAGCTAGAAGTACAACAGTGTTCTGCATCTGTAATGTGAAACAGAAAAGTGAAACAGATTTAAAAGCTCTTCTGCCTTCAGACAGCATCTGTAAATCAGAAAGAAATATGGCATTGTGTAAACTTGTATGGACTTTTACATTTCTGATGTTACTGGCTGTAACTCTGGCAAGGCATTCATAATTTCATAACCAGGGACATCACTGAGGTTTCCAGAATCCTAAGATGGAAGTGTGTGTGTGTAAAGTTTCTATTGGTTATTGCTTATCCCCAAAAATAAACAAAACTTGTCACTGTAACCTTCATATATGCCACCCTTTTTGAAGTTCATGCTTAAGCTGCCACCTTGAATATGACTTTGTAGGCCTTTTGCAGCTGGATAACTTTTAAGGTTTCCTCTGCTGATATATACATATTCTTTCAACAATCTGAATTTTGTATAACCCTGAGGGTGGCCTAATGGCTAAGGTTTTTGCCTTACAAACACAAGGTGCAGGGTTTGAGTCTCACAAGGGATAATTGGCTAGGCTTAAAAGGGCTCACAAGGGCAGTTAACTTAATACCAACCTATGAACAAGCCCAAGATGATAATCTTGCTGGCCCAAATTGGCCTCGACAGTTTTGGTACCCAACTCTAAAAAACCTATGTCTGGAGCCCCCTTGGGTTTTACCTCAGTCTCCGAACCTTCTGTCCCAACATCAGGGTCAGGTTCTACACTCTCATGTCAGAACTCTCTGCCTGGTGGCCTGGTTAATCCAGGGCCTTTGATGTCTTCTTTCCTACCCAAGCAGGTTATGGATGTCATTTTGGAAGCCAGACGTCCTAGTACTAGAAAATCTTATGCAGAAAAATGGAAAAGATTTTGTTCCTGGATGCAGGCTCAGGATTCTGATCCTCTTCTTCCGAACATTCCTTTAATTTTACTTTACTTGACAGATCTCTTATATAAGGGCCTCTCTTTCTCTTCCATTAAGATTCATGCCTCTGCTATTTCTGCTCATTATAATACAGACCCTCCAATCTTTTCCCACCAGCTCATGAGACAGTTTCTCAGGGGAGCTAAGAACTTAAGACCTCCTAGATCTCCTCCCATTCCTGCTTGGGATCTCAACTATGTTTTGGAAAAACTGACCTTGCCTCCTTTTGAGCCTGCCGCCTCTTCTGACATCAAGTTTTTATCTTGGAAGACAGCTATTCTGTTAGCCCTAACCTCTGCCAGGAGAGTTTCAGAGTTACAAGCTCTTATGGCTGTGGAGCCTTATATTATTTTTCATCAAGACAGAGTGTCTTTGAGGACTAATCCTACCTTCATGCCTAAGGTGGTTTCCAAAGTGGCTTTAAATCAGACTATCCACTTGCCTACCTTTTTCCCCACTCCTCAAAATAAAGGAGAAAGGATCTTACATTCTTTGGATGTACACAGACAACTACGTTTTTACCTGGACAGAACCAAGGACATCAGGAAATCAGAGCAATTGTTTGTTTCTTATGCTTCAAGTTCCCAAGGTAAAGCCATTTCAAAACAGACCATTTCTAAATGGATTGCGCATAGAATCAGATTTTGTTATTCTCACCATGGAAAGCAAATCTCAGGGAGTATACGGACTCATTCCACCAGAGCTGCTGCCGCTTCTGCGGCTTTTCTCAGAGGAGTTCCTACCAAGGACATTTTGGAGGCTGCAACTTGCAGTTCAGTGCATACTTTTTCTAAGCACTACAATCTACCTCTCTAAGTCTAGGGCAGGCTTTGCCTCTGCAGTCTTGCAGGGCCTTTTAGCCGCCCCTTCTTCTTTATGACCACCTCCCTTTCTTTCAGCTTTGGGATTCTACCCTACAGTCATGACTGCAACAGTGAAACACGATGAACATAGTACAGTTGTGTACACCTACCATAAATGTAGATGTTCGAGTGTCTTCACTGTTGCAGTCTGGGTTTCCCTCCATCCTATCCCCTCTTGTTTTTACTTTTGTGTGGTTCCTTTTTTCACCATTCTTCTGAGGTGTATTTGCAAAGGATATGGGACCTTTTTCATTTTGAGACTCCTGACATCTGGGGCAAGAAAAACTGGAGAAGATGGCGTCAGCTGTCAGCTTTGTACTCCTGGTGCTCTAACGTCAAGGAGCATGGTTGAACAGCCGACGCCGGACCCAGACTTTGGGATTCTGGCCGACCGAGGACTGCCTGCCGGCAGGGGAGAACCCTACAGTCATGACTGCAACAGTGAAGACACTCGAACATCTACATTTATGGTAGGTGTACACAACTGTACTTTCCCAGCCCCCGTATGCAAATTACCCCATTTGCAGGTGAAAACCATACATATGAGGTAAATCTGCCATCCAGGAAGCAGGAATCAGGGCGCGCAGGACTAGCATAATATGCAGAAATGTAATCGGTTAGTAACCGAGTACGGTACTGCAAAATCCAAAACGGGGACATGACAACTCCAAATAAAGGCTGCATATCATTGAGGAAGCATGCCAATGGCCAAGTATAAGGCCAGTGGCTTTGCAAACAATGCAAAATGTACAAAATACAACTTTTATTATATGTCCGCCGAAGCATAGGGCAGTGGCATGCAAATGGGATGGGTGGGGAAATAAGAAAATAAACCTAGAAAAAACAGTCTAACTAAAATCAGTATTCTGCCATGCAAGTCAATGGCAGGCAAAAAACAACCTGGCTAGTGAATAGTGGTTGCTAAGGGGGGAGGCACAGTGTGACACATAACTATGCACTAGCAGGCAATCCTATGCAAATGAGGGGAAGGATAGTGAATCCCGGTTTTCCCTAGCATGTAAGGCAGGTCCTGACAGGGTAAGAGTATGAATAGCTGAGTCCAAGGCTAGGAGGTAGGTGACATCATGGGTGGGTGTGTCAGGCATACCGTAAGCGAATTGGAGCCCTGTGGCTCGGGTATGCTCCCAGCTTAGCACAGCCAAGCTAGGGGGTGTGTCTAAATCTGCCCAGCACTCTTTACAAACTGTAAGTGGGTGTGCGTGCTGCACACTGGGATTTTCAGGAAGAAAAAAGAAGTTAAACCAGGAAACAGCAGCAGTGTGCACATCTGAGTACTCTGTTTACGTGGTGTGGCCCCAGGTCCAAACAGAAGGGCAATGGGAAGGGAAATCAGCAGTAGGAAGGTAATCAAAGAGAACTAGCATATCTGGCAGGTGAAATGTATCAGAAGCAGCCAATTACACAGGCAGCAGCCCAGCCCAGCCCAGGACACTACTATAAAATAAGCAAACACCTTCCCCACTGTTTCCCACACTCTACACCACCGGTGTATACAAGTGGGGAAATTTTAACAAACAAACCTACAAAATGAGAAGGGCTGCAGCAGGCAACATAGAACAACATGTGAAAGTGGCTGAGGGTGGTGAGGATGTGCACGCTGCCAAACAACCCACAGTGAGGAGATGGAGAAGAATGTACAGACCCAGGGTAAACTACCAGGGGCTACATGAGCTGGAGATAGTGGAGCACTATAAGGTGGACAGAGACCTCCTACAGCAAGTAGTTGACCTGTGCCGGCCACACCTGATACACCAAACCGAACATGGGGAACCCATCCCAGTGGAGACCAAGGTATGTGTAGGCCTAGGTATACTAGCCACAGGTACCTCCCAAAGCACAACTGGGGATAACATGGGGATCTCACAGGCATCAGCATGCAGAGTATTCCACCAGTTCCTGGATGCCATGTCAGCACATGCCAGTGAGCAGGCATATTTCCTCAACACCCGTGAGGTGTTGACCAGCAATATGCATCTCTTCCACTAAATAGCAGAATATCCTGGAGTAGTGGGTGCTATAGACTGCATGCACATATGCATCAAAGCACCACCCAGTGAGCAGGGTAGTGCCTACATCAACCGCAGGGGCATCCCCTCCATCAACTGCCAGATCGTATATGATGCCCAGGGCATTATGATGAAAACGTGTCCTGGCTGCCCTGGAAGCTATGACGATTCTCACATATGGCATCAGACAGAGCTGTACCAGAGATTTGCCAATGGGGACATCCCCTACGGTCACCTAGTGGGGGATGCTGGGTACACACTGGAGCCGTGGCTGATGGCACCCATCAGAAATGCACATACACCTGAACAACAACACCATAATGAGGCACACGCACAGGCCAGACATATAATAGAGTGTGTGTTTGGGATGCTCAGGTCATGGTTCCGGTGTCTGGACTCATCTGGTAGAACCTTGCAGTATGCACCAGCTACATGTACCCAATTTGTTAAGGTATGTGCGATGCTACACAGTATGATCCTGTGGAAACAGCTGCAGCAGGAACAGCAAGGGGCAGGGCCACACAGCCCCCTAGCAATGCCAAGGCCTGCACAGACACAGAGTGACTCAGAGGAGGAAGAACCTGAGCCTGTCCCAGTAAGAAGAAGGAGGCATGCCCAGTATGCCCTGACCTTGACAAAGAGGCAACGCATAGCACATGCACTGACACAGTAGGTTCCCAGGGAATGACACCTCTCTCCGACTCACACATACAGTAAAAGGGATGCAAACGGTGGAATGCCAGTTCTGAAGGATAGGACGTCAAACAATAATATGTAGGGCAACCAAAGCCAATATCTGTAGTACCCTGGTGTGCCTCAAGACAGCATGACAGTTAGCAATACAGAATGAAATGGAGTACATGACATACCAGTACAGTCATAGCAAATGTGTACAAGTGTTACTTGTGCCCCCATCCTACATTTCAATGTAATGACAGTCAGGTGTGCCCCCTACTCCCATGTAGAGATGCAGAAACAGTCAGGTGTACCCCTACCCCCACTCCAGCGTAGAAATGTAGTAACAGTCAGGTCTACCCCTCCAATCCTGTGTAGAAATGTAGTAACATGCATGAGTAGGTATAATACGAGTGGAGCAGAGATGTCCAGAGGTGCCCAAGGTAGCAGGATAGGTTGTAGCATGTGCACAATATGTAGGTCTTTGTGTGGTAGGATGGTGTATGTTCAACACTGTTTGAGAGTGGTCTGTATGTATGCATGTCGAGGTGAGACCTGGTGGCCATAGCCCAGTACTGCTGATGACAGGGACAAGCCCTCGCAACTGCAGTGCCAAGGACAATCCCCACCAGTATACCACCTGCTAGCAGTAAGCCAATGCAAATGTATGGTGGTGATATGTGTCACCATCTGACAGACTGACATGGCATGGCTGTTGGGCTAGATATACAAGCAGTACACAGGGGAAAGTACCCTAAACATACAGTATACATTGTATCACTGTGAAATGGAGACACCCTTGGAATGGTACGTACAGGTATGCATCACAGCAACTGGTCCTGTAGTAGGGGATACCGGTGATGTCTGGCCGAACACCTGCAGATCACAAAGGAGGTAGGACTGATGTATTGGGAAACAGCTGGTGTGCCTGCACATACCAGCATATCAGGAATGCCCCATGCATATCTGTGTGTCAGATGCAAGTACTGTCCATAGCACACATGCTCCCAGCTCACGCAAACACCACCCACAGGTACCTCTCTGGCCATATCCCTGCTGTGGTGAATGGGTACAGTATGACCCCTCCTGTACATAGCAATAGTAGAAGAATGCAGCATGCAGTGCAGGTGTCCCATGCAGGTGTGTCCCTAGCTTTACGTGGTACCCTGCTAGCACTCACACCACCTGATCAAGACTGATAGAAGGAATTTGCATGAACACCTATCACACCTACCCTGTCACCCCAGGGGAATATACTGTCTGGTGGTCTGTGACTGTAGGCCTGACAGAATGCAATGGCCTGCCACATGTGGCCCGCAGTAACAACTAATGACCCACAAGCCTCTGCCAAAGGCCTGTGTCTCACATGTACTACCAATGCATGTGAAGTCATGGACACCCAAATAACAACATAACACACTCCACATAAGCCATATGCAAGGCCATGTAGACAAACCACAGTAACATGTCCACCATGTCCCACTACATGAACTGTGGACCAACACTAACACACACATGTGATGGGGTGATACCCTTAGGGAAAGTATCAGAGAATGTATGCATAATGTCTGGAAGAGGTTAGAATAACAGAGGGGGGTGAGTGCATGGGCAGCATGGAATGTGCAGGGTCTGACACCACACTGTGTGCCCACACTATCCCTGACTGCAAACACATAAATGGGTGGCTACAAACCTGCCCGTACACCATAATAGGGTTAATGTCCTGACCCATGGCACCTGGCTCTGGGTAACCTCTGCAAATCTGTACAGCTGTGAGGCATTGCCACAACAAGATAAGCCCAGACTGTCTTGTCAATGGGTGTACAAGTATGGGATCTCCCGCCAGCACTCTATCAAGGTGCTGAACCGGATACACAGACCCAGCAGCAGGTGTCTGCAGCTCCCCCTCCAGAATGGCATAACTTACCATAACTAAGTAGGTGCCTGCCCACAATACCGGACACAGCTGCAGTCACTCTTGTACCTCAAGACAGCAATGTGAGCAAAAATGTCCACCTGGCAGTACATGGAGACAGAAGACATCACTGTGTATAACAGTACACATGTCTGAATATCTCTGCTAACAGTGATACTATGCAGCTGAAGCAGCACAGACACAATCACCTGCACTACACACTATCCCCTGCACAGTTTGTCCCCATATTGCCAAATGATTGATGGATACCCAGCAGAAACACCTTGTTACCTCTAGGTGTACAACACAAAGGTTTGCACTGGAGTACAAACTACCTAGTATTGATCTACACATGCTATGCAGAAAGGCATACTGGGCATGCTCACACACTTAGAGATATGAAGGCAATGTCAGTCAAAAAATACTGAAATGTCATACTGGGCATGCTCACACATGTAATCAAAAGAAGCCCATGTCTGCAAACAACAGTGAACCAGACATATCTGGCAGAGCTATGAAGGCAATGTCAGTCAAAAAATACTGAAATGTCATACTGGGCATGCTCACACATGTAATCAAAAGAAGCCCATGTCTGCAAACAACAGTGAACCAGACATATCTGGCAGTCACAGATGTTAGTGCAGACACTCCTCAGTATGCACCACCCATGCATTGCACACACAGTAGATACAAATACATGCATATATCCAAGGACAATACACTATAATAAGCCAAACGTATTTGCACATAGATGTGTGGGAGAGAATGACTGTGACAAGGAGCCAACCATTATGAAGCTTGTCCCACCCAGCACACAGCCAAATGACTACAACCACATGATGCTCAGATGTCACTCACTGTAGACATTAGCCACTGGTATCTGTCAGCATTACGGACTATGTGGTGCAAGCGCTAGCTGTGCAACATGACTGTACATGGAAGTAGTCATCTAGCAGCTGTATACATGAACCTGTGGAATATAACCCTGAATATGCCCGCATGTGGTGTGTCAACCTCTAGATGAATGGGTTATGGCCCATGCACACACACTGCCCTCCCCATAGCCCTACTATGACAAACCCACTGAGGTCATCCACTCTGAAATACACGCTTGGGAAAAGTGTAGGCCAGTAATCTACATAGAGCATCCCGTAACTGCGTACTGCTGTAGTGTGATAAAATAGCTAGGTAGATGTTCTAACCCCAGACATGGCAACTGTGTGTGTGGGTGTGCATGTCTGTCTGTGGAGAGAGCAATGCTTTTTATGGTAGCCACAATCCTTACAACTACCATACTCAACTTGGTAAGGCTGCTGATGTCACCCACCTAGAAATACACCTTCAGGAAGGTTGTAGTCCAGTAATCATTGTAACGTGTCCTGTAACTGTGTACTGCTGTAGAGTAATAAAGCACTTAGGTAGGTGGTCTAACTCTAGATGTGGCAACTGTGTATGTGTCTATCTGTCTCTGTCAGTGCAGAAAGCAAAGCATTTTAGTGTAGCCACATGACTTACAATTCCTATACTCGACTTTGGCAAGGCTGCTGATGTCACCCACCTAGAAATACACCTCCGGGAATGTTGTAGCCTAGTAATCACTGTAACGCATCCCTTAACTCCGTACTGCTGTAGAATGATAAAGTAGCTAGGTAGGTGTTCTAATCCCAGACATAGCAACTGTGTGTGTGTGTGTGTGTGTGTGTGTGTATGTGTTTGTGTGTGTGTCTGTCTGTCTGTCTGTCTGTGGAGAGAAATGCATTTTAGAGTATCCATACAAATTACAATTCCTATACTCGACGTTGGCAAGGCTGCTGAAGTCACTGACCTAGAAATACACCTCTAGGAAAGTTGCAGCCCAGTAATCACCGTAGCATGTCCCGTAACTGCATACTACTGTAGATTGATAAAGTAGCTAGGTAGGTGTTCTAACCCCAGATATGGCAACTGTGTGTGTGTGTCTGTCTATGTAGAGAGCAATGGATTTTAGTGTAGCCACACAAATTACAATTCCTATACTTGACTTTGGCAAGGCTGCTGATGTCACCCACCTAGAAATACACCTCCGGGAAGGCTGTAGCCCAGTAATCACTGTAGCGCATCCTGTAACTGCATACCGCAGGAGTGTGATTTAGAACTGTGGCAGGGTTCCATCCCCACCCATGGCAGTTCTGGATGTTTTGAGTGTGTCCATGTCTGTATATGGAGCTATGCATTATAGGCTAGTCACACGCAGTACATTTCACATGGCCCACATTGGCAATCGAGCTGATTTCATTCTTTGTGAAATACAGCTTTTTTGAAGGAGTTCCCTAGTAATCCCTGTGGTGTGTCCTATAACAGCTCCATGCTGTAGTGTGGTATAGACCTCTGTCAGGGGTTCTAAATCCACACATGTCAGTTGTGGATGTTTTGTGTGTCTCACACTCTGTGTAGGGAGCAATGCATTTTAGGGTAGTCACCCACAGTACATTTCAAATGGCCTACTTTGGCAATCCTGCTGATGTCATTCATTGTGGAATACACCCTTGGGGAAGGTGTACTTCAGTAATGTGCATGGCGAGTACTTTAACTGCATAGTGCTGAGGTGTAATTAACTAGTTAGGTAGGGGTTCTACTCCGAGACATGATGTGTATACGTGTGTGCTTGTATCGCATATCCTGTGTAGAAGTGGTTGTGAGCGTGTGGCCAATGTGGAACAGGTTTTGCATAAGTCTTATATGACGGCCCTACTATATAGCACAATGTCTACCATACAGTGATAACAGATGTGAACTAGCTAAGAGGCTGGGGTGTATAGTCATACCCATACATGTGACATCAAGGCCAGACAATCACATTTAGCAACCCCAAAGCACACTCTGCCAACCTGTGTACATATGTCATGCATGACCTGGTGTGTATTTGCTGTACACCATAGTTAGTGTCATCATATCTGCTAACATACCAGTGAGATATCAGACCACCCACATGTCTCATATGCACACACATGCCTAGGCAACAACCAGTATGTGGGTAGTACAATGCAAACTGGCCACTGATAGTAACCATGGAGTGATAGCAGTGGGCTACAGAGGGCATGTCCCCTGTCCATCTGTCCAACATGCACATGCACGCTGACAGTGCACCTCCCCTATGTTCCCCAATGGACACCTGCATCACCTGTGGTGCCATAACATGTGTCCCACAATGGACATACCATGCCTGACAGCATGCCCTGTATGGACAGTTGCCACTGACACCAGGGAATGCTGTCAGCATGCCATCAATGTAGGTGCAGGTAAACCTGCTGCCCATTACCAGTCCCTGCTACAGGGGGCGAGACTGGCACATATGATGGTAATCTGTGTGCATAACATGGGCCAGGCACCCCAGGTACAGATCCACATGTCGCTGTATAAGCATGTTATTGGTGTGCACATCTCAGTCACCGTCCATGTCATGGGATAAGGAACACATACATGGCAAGCGATGCACAGCACTGGCCACACACAATGGTCACTCAGGTGACTGGATGGGGATACAATAGCCACCTGTGTGGGCAAGAGCAGAAACTACAGGCATGACATGCAATGCAGACCATTGTCATGTGGCCTGATGCCAAGGTATGCCCATCACCTACCCTTGTATATCCTGCTGCCACAGCCAACCACCACACACCTATGCAGACATGCACCCATGTATGTCAGTACTGGCACCCTGTGTGTTTGTTTGTTGTATGGTGCGTATGTTCACAGCCACACTCACTACAACCCCAATGCACATGCAGAAGCATGCTGTCAGATGTCAGACACCTCCTCATACCCTTTGCCCATACCACCTCCGTATGACCTGTGTGGTGTATGTGGTACCTGCACAGTGATGTTTTGTGGCAATACCACTACTGATGTGCTATCCCACTACTGATGTTCTGTACCCCTGGCCCTGCCAAGTGTGTTGATGTGTGCGTGTCTCTGTGAGAGTGTAGCTGTGTTGACACTAGCACCTGTTCATGCTGACAGGCACATGTAAATCACCTACCATATAGCTACCGTATCCCTGTTGCAGATGTCACGCACCATCACATATATGTTCTGAGGGCTCCACAACAGGTAACCCATATGGTGCATCCAATAACTGCATCAAACTGTGAATGCAGTACATAGCTCTCATTGGTTTGATACCCTGTGCTGGTAGGTGTGTGACACAAACAAGCTGCAGTTTTACTCCACCACCCCTCCCTGACATGTCTTTGCCTCTGTCTGCCTCTCCCACTCCCTCTCTGGTGGATGTGAAGAACTACACCAGCTTTGCTTAGGCAGCAGCATGTGTATTTTAAGTGATGCTCATGATCAGTTGATGGCCTCTGCATGGATCACAGCCCTCCCCTAGCTGATTGCATGTGGAACAGCTGTGGTAACAGTCCCATAGCCAATTGCATGGAAACACACTCCGATATCTAGGAACATCATGTTGGTGTTGGCCCTTGTCATTCACTGTGAGCAGGAACTAATTCCACTGGTTGGCAACCAGCATCTGTGATGGACTGGGGATTTACCTAAGGGGATGTGTCTAACCCACCTACAGACTGTAAGTGCTGCTATACTGTATGTGGCGTACTGTTGGTTTAACAATGTGTGTGTGGATATGACTTTCCTACATGTCTCCATACCTGCCATGTCAGTTCCGTGTTTATGTGGAATCCCCATCTGCAGGGTCATCTGCAGACAGGGCAGTGTGTTGTGCCGTTGCTTCTATGTGTTGCCTATGGAACATCTATCTGTGGACTGCAGACGGTAGTGTGAGGATTGCAGTTTGTAGATGGTGAAAGCTGTGACAGTTACTGGCGTCTTATCCCTCATAGGACATATGTTGCCACAGACATTGTTACAACAGTAAATCTATGAGTTTATCACAGCAACATGTCATTAGTGGCCCTGTGTATGTGCTGCCAGCCACAACTCTGCCAACCTGTGTACATATGTCATGCATGACCTGGTGTGTATTTGCTGTACACCATAGTTAGTGTCATCATATCTGCTAACATACCAGTGAGATATCAGACCACCCACATATTATGTACAGTAGGGGTTATATTTGATGACATAACCTGGACATTCTGTGGATGTTTGTACAGTCCTATGTGTGTGTCGGCATCAGTGTCACAGACAGCAGGTAGCAATTACTTCTGCAGGAGAACTGACACACTCAGGGCAGCTACATATGTGTAGGTAATTCATGAACAACAGAGTGTGAGTAGAGCCGTGTTATGCTTTGTATAGTACTGGTGTTACAGGGTGTGTGTGTACATACTACTTTACCTTGGAATGCAGTCTGGCTGCATAGCCCTCATCTGTGAGCTTATCCTCTTGGTGGCTAGAGGTGTGCCTAACATGTGTTGTCTGTCCACCACACAGGTCCTGTGTCTGATATCCCACTGGCAGTGTGTGTGTGTGTGTGTGTGTGTGTGTGTGTGTGTGTGTGTGTGTGTGTGTGTGTGTGTGTGTGTGTGTGTGTGTGTGTGTGTGTGTGTGTGTGTGTGTGTGTGTGTGTGTGTGTGTGGAGTGCTATCAGTACATGACCTACATATCAAGCTTTGCACATATGACATGTTGTGGGGGGAATGTTCCATAGTGGGCTGTGAGTATATCACACTGCCATTGCTGCCATCAGTCCACATCTGTTGTATCTCCCACACATATGTTGGGGCTGGGGCCATATATGTGTGGGCGTTACCTACACAATACGTGCATCCTCTTATGCGCTCCAGAGGCCAGTGTATGTAACAGTGGTATATGGGCCTGTATTATTGAGTTGGGGGGGGCACTATAAATTACCTTGGCTGTTAAATATGTGGGGGTATCAGGGGTGAGCTGCCATAAGGTATCTGGATGTAAAGTGCTGTATACTTCACCTATATGTACATTACGCACATATTTACGGTTACTGCAAGCCTACTGCCACCCACCAGATGGACTGTTTGTCAGTGTGCATGTGATGGCGTCAGTTATGCCTTGTTATGTCACATTTACAACCCATGTGGTCACATGATGTCCTTACCTCCCATTGCTGTTGTACAGAATGTAGATAGAGGCTGCTGAACTATACATCTGCATTACACACTGTTGATCGTTTGGTATCCTGTGGCCCAGTCAGTCCTCACTACTATACAAATCTAAGGACTTGACCTGGACAGCGATGGTTGCGAACCTTACTTGACTACTTAATTAGTATAACTGTTTCACGGTTGCATTCCTCTGTTTATATGGATGTCACTGTCTGAACAGCTATATAGCATGGCATGTAGAACTGTCATGATACGCAATGAAAGGTATTCCATTTCTGCAAATCTGTGTGTGGAGTTTTCCAATGACCTCTCTGTGGGTATATGTTGCAGGCAACGGTCATCATTTGTATGGGTGGCCCATACTGTGTCTGGTTGTTCAGGGGTTAGCTGTAGGCACAGTGGCTGTACCATATTGTGTGCACCGACTACATTTGTATCCTACTGTACATATATCTGCATGTGTATGTGTAGTCACATGTATATCCATATATATGTATATATATATATATATATATATATATATATATATATATATATATATACACACATATATATATATATATATATATATATATATATATATATACACACACACACACACACACACACACACACACACACACACACACACACACATATGTCTGTATGTATCTGCATATCTGTGCCTGTGTATTTGTATCCTGGTGATGTTGCTGGCTACCACAGTTTACATTACCTATGGGAGGCAGACTGTACTGCATGATATGTGAACACTACCAGCCTGACATCATACAGATGGGATGTTGTACTCTTAACTTCCTGTGCCCATGTCATGTCAGGCACTGGTTACAGAATCTGCAACACTTGGCAGTGTATTGCGGGGCGGATGTGTTTGGCTTTGGGTGGGGGGGTGCCTACTTGTACATGACGTAAAGTGTGTGGGGCCTCTCAACCCCAGTATCGGTGCATGTGGACATATCTGTGTTTGTTAATCTGCCATTGCTCTCTACAGATGTATGGCCATATGTACCAATATAGATATATATATATATATCTGCTGACATATATGTAACTATGTCCGTATATACCGACATAGCTGTAGATCTGCATACACATATGTAACGTGCTGTGTATATGTAGACATATAGGTGTAGACACTTATATGTGTCGATGTAGCCATCAGCATGTATATATGTCCATATATAGTGATATATATGTATATAGTGGTAGAAAGCTATGTATGTATATATATATATATATATATATATATATATATATATATATATATATATATATATATATATATATATATATATATATATATATATATATATATATATATATATATATATATATATCTATATATATATATATATATATATATATATATATATATATATATACATACAGATATGTTGTAGCAGTGTAGATAGCAATATATTTACACACAGATACATTCAGATGACTGTATACATTTTCTGTACAGTTGTACAGTTGCATGACTGGACTGGTTGATATGTTTTGGTTATTGCCCTGACTTTCTACAGCTGTAATGGCCGATTGTTAGACTGTTGTAGCTGTGTTGCGGAGGGTCCTGGGGTCAAGAACTGCATGCACTGGATATTGCATTGCACAGCATATCTGTTACAGCTGTGGTGGGGGGGGGCATTGCAGTCATCACCAGGTTCTCCTCATGTGAACCCCCACCCCCATCAACCGTGCATAATGTCAGTTATTTTGTGGTGGGGGGGTTCCAGTTGTTATTCCTATATGGTGCTGCAATACACATATTTATCTGTATATCTATATTTATATATAAATATATGTGGACATATGTATCCAGTTGCCTACATACCATTGATGTGATATGATGTATGTGTGAGTCAGACATTTATATGTACCTGTGTATCTCTCTACATATACAGATCTATGACTGTCCATATGTCCATGCATGAGTGGCTTACAATATTGGCCTGCCCCACATTCGTCTGGTCAATTGACGTGGATGATGTCAGGCATCTGGTCAGTCAAGAATGCCGATACATTACAGTTGCAGACATCATGTTGTTCAGATTATGTGTATTACAACAGATCACTGTTTAACTAGCAACGTTTTACATGAATATGGACAATATTTTACATGTCCAGATATGTACCCCACTTTTGTCACACTGTGTCCTCAATGTTTGCAATAAGAGGTTGAGTGTTGTGCTATTAGTACAATTCCCCTTATTCAGATTGACTGTGCTGTATGATATATCTGGGTATACATGGGATGTCTGTATATCCGACATGGTGTAGTGTTAATTCACTATGATTGTGGTATACAGGGTCCTGGGTTCGGGCCGTGCAGTGGATGTCAATTATGTTGCAGGGTTGAACAAGGGTGGTGGGATGCAGGGTGAATAAGGCACTTGCAAGCAGTCGTGAGCATGTTTGTGCGACGGTATGCATCACCAACTGCAGGTAACAGCCAGTTACACCAGGTTAGCCCCGACATTGCTTACTTTGTGTACGAGTTGCTCACCATCACGCAAGCACAGACCTCCGGCTACATACGCCTACGGTTAGTTTGCATCAGATTTGCTGAGCCTGGAAATGTAAACATGCGTGCTAGTGCTGACATATGCTTACAACAGCTTATTGCTGCTTAACCTAACTACTGTTGTATGCATTATGATACCGACACCTCACGTGAATTTCCTACTGTACTCCTGTTCATATATATATATATATATATATATATATATATATATATATATATATATATATATATATATATATATATATATATATATATATATGTTATTCCGTGGCCACAGTACTCCAGTTCATGTATATATGTTATTCCGTGGGTTATGCAACATACGTATTACCCATAATGTGGTTTGCCATAGGAAATGGTATGTCCTAGTACCTTCCCTGTGTCCCCCCACCTCCTTTCTCGCTGGCATCCATGGGCAAGTCCCATTAGAACAGATTCATCCAACCATGGCACGCCTGAGATCATAATGTTGTACCCATCACCCCCCCTTCCCCCTCCACATCAGTCATCCTTCCTATAGGTTCCAGCCTAATCTAACAACACCACTACACATTGCCCACTCTCCACTTCTCAGGATCCTTCGCGTATGTTGTCTCAACCCATGGATTTTAAGGCTTCCCACACATGTAATCTGCGTACATAAGTCACCATCTGTGCTTACTTTTAGGCATGGTATCTTACCCCGAGGACTCTTTTTGGCAAACGTTTGTTGATGTTCCACCCGGGGCAGACATGCGTTTATTTAAGAGTAGACTTAGCAGGGTGACACTGTGTCTCCCACTGGTAGTATCATGCCAGTAGTCTGGGAGCCAGTGCTGTGCTACGCTTAGTGGTGTATATTATTAGATTTGCATGATAATCACCTTTTGGCATTGATTTCCCCTTCACCACTTGTTATATATGTGTCATGTATCTTCAACACATGTGTACGGACACTGTCTGGGGTCCTGGGAACTTCTACACTTTATTACATTAACACCTCACATCTGGACTTACTGCTGTACTCCAGTTCACATATGTATGTTCTGTAGTCAGTTATGGCACATATGACTGCATACGGATGCCTTTCACAGGTTCAGATTGGTTATACTATGGTGGGGACATGTCTACTTCTACCCCATTCTTCTATATGTCAATCATAGCTGGTGGATAGCTACTGAGACTATGGTGTATGGGGTCCTTGGTTCGTGACCTGCATGGCTGTTTATTTTATTGCCATGCTGACAAAGGCCCGTTGGGTACAGAGTGATTAAGGCACTCTAAAGCAGTCATACAGCTGTACACCCACTTACTAGTGCATACATATGCCTACTATTGCCTATTTGTGCTTACACCTGCTTACCAGTGCCTTATTCCATCTGACACAGATACGTCTCATGTGCATTTTTTGTGGTACTCCAGTTCATATATATCAGCTATTTAGTGGGCTTTGCAATGAAAATATTGGTTATAACGTGCTTTGCCATGTAAAATCGACTTTGCTACAGTGGGACCCGAACTGGAAATGCCTGCTCATTGGTCGGGTGCTCTACCCACTACACTGTTGCTGTTCTGCTTCATTTGCATATTTCTAACATATTGTGCTACCCATGTTTCCTTCCCCCGGCCCCCGAGCACACAGTACACAGCATCCATCCATTCTCCAGTTGTTAGCCCAGCCATACCACATCTCCACACATTTCCCTCCCTGCACGTGTTGGTGCTCCTCCATTATACTGTCTCAACCCAAGCTTCTGCAGGCTCTTCATCTGTTTAGTCCATGTATATTCAAGCCTTCTCTTGATCCCCCTCCAATACTGGTGGGAACCTCTATGTGACCCACAAAGTTTGGTCTGTCCCGCCAGTTGTTGTGTCACGAGTAGACTTTGCTGGTCTACAGTGTTTCTCCCACTGGTAGCATCCTGCCAGGGGTTTGAGAAGCAGCGGTTTGCTCAAACACCAGGCCTGCCTCATCTCCCAGTTCCGCGAATCCATCACCCCAGATGTGACATTCTGTGCATGAAGCACACCCCCATGGTGTGCACCATTTTTAATTCCTCTCTTCAGTATTGTACAAGACTTACTACTGAGGTGTACACATTCATACAGAGTAACAGACTTACCATAGCTATGTACCACATTCTTCATGGTTAGTTCACATTAACATGTTGGTATTATACATGCTTAGGTCAGGTTTACATGTCAGGTATGACTGTTGACAGAGGTCAGTTTATGGTGAAGTGAGATTCCAGTTTAACAGTTCTGGATAGGTTATACTCAGGTATTTGGGTTAGGTTTGGTTATGCCATACCTGTGTGGTAGAGCAGAAAAGAATAGTGAAGGAGTAGGAAGGTAGGTGGGGGGGGGCATTGTAACTGTATAGAAGGCTGTTGGAATGATTGGTGGGGGAGCAGCAGGGAAGGTTTGCTGGATGTTGGGATTTGTATGTGAGGCAGGACAGGAGGTGTCGGTTTCACTAGTTGGGTTAGGGGTATAGAGAGTTAGTTGGGGGGGACTTCATCAGGTGGTGAGCATGTGCTGATCCAAGTGTGCTTGAGGTGTTCCTTCATGTGTTATTTACATGTGTCGTGTGGGACAGCTGAGGTAATACATGTGGGTAGGGGGTTCCAGATTCTGCCAATATAGTTGGAGAAGAGGGTGTCACCTACTTGTGATTGTGAACATTAATATTAATGAAACAGGGGTCGAAAGGTAAGTGGTGTTAATGGGGCACACAGAGGAGCAGATAGTAGGGGAAATGTCCAGGGATGTGCAGAAAGGCTGGTGGGAAGGTCCACAGCTGGCCATTTCTTCTACAACAACAGCTGTGTATCTACACTGCACTTGGGGGTAGGTCTGGACACTCACACATGGGGTTGTTGACAACAATAATACCTTGTGATGCCAAGTAGTTCGGCTTACATGCCTACAGTGGGTTTTTGTGACCATGTGTTATTTAATGTTATTTAGTGGGATTTGCAACAACACATCTGGTTATATAGTACTTTGCCGTGTAAAATAGACTGTGCTACAGTGGGACTCGTACCGGGCGTGGCTGCTCATTAGGCGGCGGCTCTGCCCAATGCACATTATTGTTTATATCCCTGGGGCAGTCCATATAGAATCGCTCCAGCCAACACCTGCGCTCCTAGGCCCATAATTGCATACTCATAGCCTCCCCCCCCCCGCACCTCCTCTACAGCACTCATCCATACTCTGGGTGCAGGTCAGGTCTAAACACACAACTACACACTGCCACCCTCCACTTCACGGGACCCATCTCATACGTTGTCTCAACCCATGGGTCATCCATCTTTTCCATCCTCGTAGTCCGGGTACATACATGTCCCGCCTTGATAAGTCATTGCATGGGTTGCCTCCTATTATAAGACAATTTCTGGGGTGTCCCGCAAGGGACGCTTCTGTCTCTGTTCCAAGATTAGATTTAGCAGGCCCACTGTGCCCCCCCCCCTCTGGTTGCATCCTGCCTGTGGTGTTTGGAGCAGTGAATTGTTTACATTGTTTGTTTCTATGTTTCCCCTGTCTGGCTGGGGGGGGGGGGGGGGTTGATGCCATGTGTTACAAGTTTGTTGATTGGACCCCTCACCCCCATTGGCATGACCTGTGAATATATGTAATTCATAAGTGCTGTATCGTATCATAGCTATACATGTATATATATATACATATATATATATATATATATATATATATATATATATATATATATATATATGTATTCACTTCAAAACACTGAAAATGAGAAAACTTCCTAATATAGAAGACCAAAACACTGAAACTTCAAAACACTGTGGATATATATATTTGCTTACATATTTCTAACTATGTCCGTATATACCTACGGAGACATATATCTGCGTACATATATGTAACTTGCTGTGTATATGTGGACATATAGATGTTGACATATATATGCGTAGTTGTCGGCACATTTGCATGTATATCTGTTCATATATTTGTATATATATATATATATATATATATATATATATATATATATATATATATATGTGGCTACATTTGCACACACACGTCCATCTAGCTGTAGGTATACATTCTCTGTACTGTTACATGACTGGGCTGGGGTTATGTTTCTGACAACAAAAGATTTATGCATATCTGGCATGGCTTAGTGATAAATCATTTTGTGTATGATGTGCATGGTCCTGGGTTCCGGCCTTGTAGAAGCTGTTTGTTTTGTTAATCGGCAGAACACTGGCCATTGGATTTGGTGTGCGTAAGGCTCTTTAAAGTGGTTATTAGCAGGTTTGTGGGGAGGTAAGCACTGCTAACTTCTGGTCACAGTGTCTTACACCCAGTTAGCTCCTCCTTTGCTTAATCTGTGTCGGCAGTGCTTAACACCATGCAAACGCACTTGCACACACTTACTGGTGCTTACATATGCTTACTACTGCTTTTCTGTGCTTACGCCGGCTTACTGCTGCCTATTCATTATGATACTAACTCTTCACATGTGCATTTCTTGCAATACTCGTGTTCATAAAAAATGTGTGTTATTTAGTGGATTTTGCATTACAAATATTGCTTGTACCATGCTTTGCCGTGTAAAATAGACTGTGTTGTGTTGGGACTTGAACTGGGAATGCCTGCTCATTAGGTGAACACTCTGCCCACTACACTATTGCTGACATGCTTCATTTGCATATATCATACTTGCTATCCTCTTCAGCCTTTTAGGCTGCTTTCACCGTGGCTAAGCAATGGGCACACCCGCAAATCTACGGTTTGCTGTACTCGGAGCTTTAGACACCAATACGGGGTTTTCATCTTTTGATTTTTATGTCCTGTTGCTGTTGTACAAATGGGGGACTGTTGGTGGGGATATGTGGACACCTATGAGAGGTATTGCTCATTTATTTCCACTTTCTGCTGTTCAACATTGCAGCGGCATGTTTATTCTGAGGGCTCTACTCTCAGACACGCCCCCTGCACTCGTACATGCTCCGTGTAAGCCTGGGGGCTCGGGCAGAGTGCCTTCATTACTATGCATGGCACGCTGCCATCCCACTCCTAAGTGGCTGCTTCCGTGTAGGCCTAGACTAGTCCTGCATGGAAGATTAGTAAATCTGGGGGAATGTCTTTTATAAATGGTGAACATATACTTCTTTTGAACGCTGACATGATTACACTATATTGACTTATCTTGTATTTACATTTCTACTGTTTGTCTCCTATGTAGCAGTGTAATTGCTTAGTTGTATTGCTTATTGCAATATTTTAACATAGTGTTATATCATGGTATGTTTTGCTGCAATACTATGGTATAATTTTCTGCTCTTTGTAATGTTGTAACATTCTGTTGTACAGCCTCCACAATTGTGTTTTACTACTAACTGCTCGGTGAGCCTGAGTTGTGGCAGAAATCTGTCTGGAGAACAACTCCCTTACCAAGTCAGCAAGCAGAAAATAAATTACTGAAAATAAATATATATGAATTAGAACTTGAAGGGAAAGATGGTGAGTGGGACATCTAAGCATGGCAGGTAGATACTGGAACTTATCCACTATGGAGGAAGACCTATGGAAAAGTGTAACTGGATGTTTGCAGGAAAACTTAGGAAAAAAACAAAAATAATGCTTCTTTAGGAGTGTGATACTTGGATGGTATTGCCTGTTGCATGAAATTCCTTTTTTTTTTTTTTTTTGAGTCAAATAGTTAAATATTCACAGGCAGGGCATAGTGCCTGTTATGGATTTTGTGTAGGGTAGATAACTCTAAAAACCAGTCTCCTAAGAGGGAATTTGCATGAAAGGAATTGTAAACATAATATATTACAAATCTCCACTCAGATTATTACTGGTAAAGCTGGCAAAATAAATCTGAGTGTGCATCCTACTTTAAACTATTAAAAACT